>NW_006263561.1:305922-318443 GCF_000469605.1 Apis dorsata | reverse complement strand
CGACGAATTTATAGAGGAGAAATTAGGAGGTTTATAGAAGCTGTGCGCGGTAGCTAACCGTAGATCATCATTAGAGGCCCAACTGGGCTGCTATGTGCGGATACATATGTGGCCGTGGCCGGCGGATACATATTTACCACGGCACAAACCGATTCCGAGGCTCCATCTCCCGAGGTTCCGCCGCCTTCAACCTCCGCCGTCCCTCCTCCGCTCTCCTTTTCACTGCGTGTGCCTCGCCGATCAAGCTCGGCAAGGAGGAGAGGGTGGGGGAGGAGGGAATATTTTTCTTCGCTCCGTGCCACGTTTCCAAGAGATATTTTCGAGATATATATATATATATATTGTTTAATACGAGGAGGGGGAAAAATGGACGGCAAAGGGTGAATCTTGAAACGTTGCTTCGTTATCGAGCATTCGAGGATCTTTGGGAGAAGAAGATTGGAAGAATCGATATGACGTTTTACAAAAATTTTGTAAAATAATCGAAAATAAATCTATTTCGTGGAATCTGATTTTATTTTATCTTATATTATTCTTGACTCTTGGGGAATTTTTCAAATTTGAAAAATTGTCTTCGCGCAATTCATCATCGTCGGAAAATTTGAATTATTGACAGAATTGTTAAATCAATCTGTATTTTCTATTGAGAAATTTAGAATTATTATCTGCCATTTATCCTGGAAAACTTTCGAAAAATGGGACGGACTTTCATAATTGAAATTAGCATAAATACACGGATGGATTCCAGTAACAATCGTATGATTTATGAAAGCTAAATAAAAGTGCAGGTATATCACCGTCAACTTAAATGAACCGTCAACTTTGAAGAGAAATAATAGTTGAATAGAAATTTTGGAAATTTATTGAAAGGGAACTTCGTTTCGTTTCATTTCGTTTCATTTGGTTAAAACTTTCATTGCTTTCGATATTTTTAACCCTCAAGAAAGAACATAAATATTCTGTATTTGTATAAATAATGAAACTATAAAATCCTTCTTTGCGAAACTTTAGAGTTTCTTTAATCCGTCATAGATCGAGTTAAAAAAAATATCATGTAATTTATAATAATTAATAAATTACAATCGAAAATCTTGATACATTTTAAGCGATTATTTATTTTGAAATCAATCCTTAAAATATATTTTTCTATTTTTTAACGAAACTTGAAATTCATGAAATTCAACGAATGCCCTGCTACTCCGTTTTAAAAAATATTACTAAAATTGTATTTAAAGGATCACGAAAAAACAGGAAAATTTGAAAGTTTCGTGCACTCGAAAGGATTTTAATGTAATCCGTTATACTTTGTGCGTACACGCACAATTTCATTAACATCAGGATTTTAGATTAAATGAATTTTTTCTGTTTTAATGTGCGAAGACTTTTATCGCTGATTGTATATTTTCATACGTATAAATTTCGTATGTCTTCAAACAAGAGAGACATGATTTACGTTCTCTGCAATGTGTTCGAAGAACTTGACTGTTATTACATACATATTATTCCATACTCCATCGATTAGAAAAAAATGATGATAAAGATGAAACATGAACGACGATATTAACGTCCACCAATTTTATGCACGAACTAAAATTGTAATTAATATTATTTCGCAAAATATATCACTTATGTACTTTCGAAAAAAAAACAATCTTTCTAACGTTTCTTTTAATGATCGCGCACTACGTCTCTGAAATACCTTTCGAATCTCGATATCTCTGTCTTCCCTAATGCAGACTCTAATATCATCAATTCAAATTAAGAGAAAACAAGAGTTCATAACCCAATCTCCTATTATCGAACGAATTTCTCTCAAATCTATCTATCCTGGATTTCCAATTTTTTCGAAATTCTCCAACTTCTCTTCTCTTTTCCCCGCTCCACTGCTTCGATATACGCGACAAAGAAAAAAATGTATCCCGGATTTCCAATTTTTTTCGCACTTCTCCCACTTCTTTTCTCTTTTCCCCGCTCCACTGCTTCGATACACGCGATAAAGAAAAAATGCATCCCGCATTTCCAATTTTTTTCGAAATTCTCCAACTTCTCTTCTCTTTTCCCCGCTCCACTGCTTCGATATACGCGACAAAGAAAAAAATGTATCCCGGATTTCCAATTTTTTTCGCACTTCTCCCACTTCTTTTCTCTTTTCCCCGCTCCACTGCTTCGATACACGCGATAAAGAAAAAATGCATCCCGCATTTCCAATTTTTTTCGAAATTCTCCAACTTCTCTTCTCTTTTCCCCGCTCCACTGCTTCGATATACGCGACAAAGAAAAAAATGTATCCCGGATTTCCAATTTTTTTCGCACTTCTCCCACTTCTTTTCTCTTTTCCCCGCTCCACTGCTTCGATACACGCGATAAAGAAAAAATGCATCCCGCATTTCCAATTTTTTTCGAAATTCTCCAACTTCTCTTCTCTTTTCCCCGCTCCACTGCTTCGATATACGCGACAAAGAAAAAAATGTATCCCGGATTTCCAATTTTTTTCGCAATTCTCCAACTTCTTTTCTCTTTTCCCCGCTCCCCTGCTTCGATACACGCGACAAAGAAAAAAAATTTATCCCGGATTTCCTATTTTTTTCGAAATTCTCCAACTTCTTTTCTCTTTTCCCCGCTCCACTGCTTCGATACACGCGATAAAGAAAAAATGTATCCCGGATTTCCAATTTTTTTCGAAATTCTCCAACTTCTTTTCTCTTTTCCCCGCTCCACTGTTTCGATAATAATAAGGAAGAAAATCGTCGGATCGTTGCTCTTGGCAAAACGTTTCGTCTCGGGAGATAATCTTGATTTTTGAGCAATGAAACGGAATTAAGCAAAGCAAACAGATTGCGATTCGTTGCAATTTGGTATGGAAAATGCACAGTTTGGTGTCGACGGTGGTGCGTACGTATAACACATACCTCTACCTGGGCGGCGGTCCGAGGACGGTTTGCCGCAGAAACAGTTAAATCTCTCGTGGTGGTAGCAAACACCATCAGTGCTAAGCCACAAATCCTGGCTTAACCCGAGCCTATGAATTGAATTGGTTAAAGCCCGCGTTAAACTAGCTTCTCTCTTCTACGAGCAGTCAGCAAGAAGATCCCCGCGCTGTCTTTTCTTTCTTCCTTCCTTCCTTCGTCTATTTTCCTGTTTGCTCGTCACCGTGGTTAGCAGTACTTACCATCCCCTACCATCGCCTCCTTTGCTTCCCTCGAGCGAACCTCTAATTGGCAAAACCAAAATTTTTCTCGAGATCTCGCTCGGATTAACGCGGCCAAACCTAACGTGCACACCTATTTGCTCCCGAATAAAACGAGAAAAAATATTGTTCGTTGGCCAGCCACCTTAGCTACCGGAATAAACGCATCCAACAAGGGTTAAATCCTTTCGTTGACGATCCTTTAAATACTCGGTTGCTTTTCAGTCGAGAAACGCGACGACTCTACTATTATTATATCGTTAAAAGCTCGTTTCCTAAAGATACGTTGTTCCTAAAAAAATTATTCTCGTCTCGGTAACAATTTCACCTAGCTATATAATTAAGCGTAAAACGATCGTTTCCTGAATAATAAAATAACGTTATTCGCGCGACATCTGTGAAGAAAAGAGGGAAAATGGAAAAAAACAGGACTCGGGTGGAAAAAGGGCAAGGGCACACACTCTTTGGTGTCGAAGGGACACATCCGGATGGGAGGGGGAGGGTAGTTCCTAAACAAACTTGGTTTACTCGTCGATCATCGTGGCCTGGGTAAACACAGTTTACAGGGCCCGTACAAACGAAATGCCAAATTGTAACAAACTGATCTATAACTAAATTACACGGTCTCCTGTGTACTCGCCTCGCCTCTCACAACCTCTCTCGCTCTGTGCAGCTATATAAACACGTCAGCGGCACATTGTGCCGGCCTCGATCCTCCGATCCTGAGCCTCCATTGTTGCATTGGTTGCAGCGTTGAAAACGCGACCGTGTCCCGGCCCTTCTTCCACCCCATTCTTCCACCACCTTCCCTCCCGTGTGTGTACGCGTATACACACGGATGGGGGACGTGTACGTGGGCACGTAACTTTGATATAGAATCGACAGAAGAAGCTAGGCGAAATTTCGAATTTCCGGGCCTGCCTTCGGAGGGTGTTCTTCGTTTTTCTTTCTTTTGCAAGCACAGGTGCGCGCCGGTACAGAGTAGGTGCGAGAGGAGGTACGTATTATATCTCGTCAGACACCCGCTGGGCGATCTCACGGTAAATTTGGATCGACCCTTTTCTTTTCGAAAAATCACCGTGGAATGGAAGCCAGACTCGATGACTTCCGTCTTATCTATAATCAAACCGTCTTTTCTTATGTATCCTGCGCTTTCAAACTTTTTGGACGAGTATACTTTGTAATGTATGTATCTTGAATTTTTTCTTCTCTCTCTCTTAACTTTTTATTATTATCCGTGAGTCAGGAATAAAGGACGAGTGAAAAGATAGAGCATCTCGAATCGTATTGCAACGATAATATTGAGAAACGATATTGAGTTTAATTCTCGGGAGATAATTAAATATTTTCTTCAAATTCCTCTTCAAACTGGAAAATATTATTTGTTTGACACGAAACTTCATTATTTAATAATCGTTGTAAATTATATGGATACCAGTTTGCAAGCATGTATGAGATAAAATATGAATAAATGATGAGATTCCATGTATAAACGAAGAAATGGAAGCGTAATTCCGGTGAATCTTTCCTGCTTCATACGACAAAAGGTGATTTCCCTATACTTTCTAAACCAGTAGGATGATTGAGGAATTGACAGTATTCGATGAACAGTTAATCCTTTTCCACGGGAGGTCTCCATTAGGATTGTCAATGACTTGTGGTAATTAGTATTCTCTCGATCACCCGTCTTGTCTACACGTGGCCTATACAATTACAGCGCCGGTTAATTTACGACCGAGGGTTTCTCCACTGAAATTTCCCCGGGAAATCGTCCATCCAGACTCAGCTGCTTCGAAGACAAATGTCAATATAATATCAACTACTCTATCCTCGGATAGTCGTTTCTACTTTTAACATCTATTCATCTGTTCCTTCGAGAACCGTTATATCCATTTCATTTTCTCCTTTGTCAAATTTCCTATAAATAATAAGAATCTAAAGAGTGGAGAGAGTTTTCGGGGATTTTTCATTTTGCAAAATTTGCAAATTTCTATTTGTTCATTCTTATGAGTGTCGTTCGTCTTGCAAAGGGTCTTGCTACCTAACTTAACCAATAAACCGGATTATATACACAGAAGAATATACGCACTCTCCATGCACGGTTCACCTTTCGAGTGACTTTTCTTGTACTCGTATCGTGTTACACACGAAGAGGTAGGCGCGTCTAACGACTGAAAAGTAGCGCGACTAAAAAGTGACGAAATGGAGAAAAGAATGGGGAGGGAGAGAAAGATGACAACGGCCAGTGACACGCCAGTGACGCGACTTGTTCGATCGTATATAATATACCCGTGTAGGGGGCACAATATATATATATATATCTCTCTCAAGAAAGAGAAAGAAAGAGAAAGAGATCCACCTGTCCCGATGGAACCAACAGGTACAAACGAGAAGAACGAGACTTGTGTCGAGAATTGTGAGAATGTTACGAAGGGTGGTGGATACCGCCACCCTCCGAAAATGGATTTCTTTTTTTTTCTTTCCAATCTCTATTTTTCACGATAATAATTTTATGGGACGACGGAAGTCGAAAGTGTCAGTGGGTAAAGCGGACGACGGTCGCCTCTTACCAATCGTGTTCCCGGCCGAGGCGTGTCCCGAGTCTTTTAACCATTTGACACCGGCGACACGTAGAATACGTTCTGCGGGCGTCCCTCGTAGGCGCAGATTCCATCTCACGCGTCAACCTGTCGGAGCGTCTCGTTTCTCGAAAGCTGACGGGGATCCGGCCTCGCGTGGATACGCGTTCGACCGTTCTCCACCAATATTTTTATTTTCTAATCTTGACCAAATTTGGTGCAACGTATAATAAGTACAACAGGAATTACATAATCCACGCCGAGGATGATATCTTGATGCGTCCCGAAAGAAAACGGGAAATTTTATTCCAAGAAATCTTTGTACATGGAAGACTATATCTTACGAACAAATTCATTTCGAGTAATACGAACTGGATGAAAATTTATACGCGAGTAGAATATAATAATTGATAAGTAATTTTTCATCGTTTTAAATACAAATTGAAAAATTGGCAAAGATAAAGATTTGTTCTATCTCGCGTTTAAAGGATCGATCTCACTCTTTGTAAAAATTTGAATTATTTCCATTTTCGTCGAAACGACTAAATAACAAAACATCATTTACGTCTCTACTATCCAGAGAAATGAAATCTACGAAACAATTTTTGCGACAATCCAATTAACCTCCTCTCCACGCTGGTAAAATTTCATTCGTTAAGCACGATGATCACGACCGAATACGAAGAATCAAATATCCACTGTATCTCTTCGTATAATTTCCGAATCCGAAAGAAAAAAGGTTCGCTTCGAAACGACGAGTTAACGAATTTGCAACAAATCGACGAGTGGAGGAGTCGCGATAGGGAGATGAATCGGCGGGGGTTGACATTGCGGCCTATTTTCACGGTTGGTGGCAGCGGGCCATTGTACCGCGGAGGGCGTTTATGGGGTATTTGCGGGGGGTTTCCTGCGCGCAAAGATTAGCACTCCCAATGGGATTAAACGGCCCTTTTCTCTCTCTCTACGTATATATATATATATATAGCGTGTATCGCGACACGTGTGCGCTCGGCCGTCGGAACATTCGGCGAACGAAACGAAAGGGAAAGAAAACGGCGGACTGGAAACGCCGGTCTCTCCTCCGCTTTTGCGCCGCGCAAAGCCTTCACGGGGGGTTTCTCGCCACCCCTCGGGATTTCTCCTATCTCTCTACGTAGTTAATCAGTGGCAAACGACTCGTTTATTGGTACCAAGTTGCCTATAATACTTCATCCCCCCCGGGTCCCCCGGTTAATAGAATACCGAGATTTTTATCTCGAAATAGAATACCGCCAAGATCCATCTAGAATCTATCTATCCATCGTTCATTCGAATCCTTGCGTGAAATTGATTCTCCCCCTGATTTTTTTATTTTTTTTCTCTTTTTTTTTATTTTCCATTCCTCCTCGGGATATCAATCGGGATATCGATTATTATATACACGAGATGTAAAATGGATTAAACAACGGGATCGATAAATCGTAGATCGGTTGTAACAAGTGCACAAAGGATTAATATACGAGGGAAAGGAAAAAAGAGGCATGCGTCCGGTTCTCACGAGGTAAGGTCGAACCGGACAATGAACCTGAGGGCGTAGGATTTATAGTCCTGGTAGAACGATGAATGGAGGACCGAATAGGTAGACCCACCCTCTACCACGTCCACCCTTAAAAAAAGGCCGTCGAATTAATTTATATTTCCTGCTCAAGGTGGCAAGTTGCGCCACCATCAGAGAGGTGACCGTGCCTTCGTTCTCGTTCTCGGGCATATCCACTCGAAAGAGGTAACCTCGTTCGGATTATCGGTCGAACCTATGTCATTCTACGTCCACGATTTATGCTTATCAACCATCTCTCCGTGATTTCATTCACGGAATTTTAATCGGCTCGGGAAATATCGAGCATAAGATCGATCCATAGAAGACTCGAGCTGCAATTTCGTATTCGAAATCATCGTTATCCAAGTCTCAAAAAAACAAAAGAGCAAATTTCCATACGGTTAATTTTTGCCTCGAGAAGGATTACAAGTCCTTCAAAAATTTTTGCAATTACAAATTGTAATTCCGCGTAGGTGTCAATCGGAGGGGAAAAAAGATTGGCACCCTTAAAGATGTTCCAATGATGTTCGAGAGATGTTTAGACGTGCAACACAACCGCTGCAACACGCCCCATCGTTGCGGGATGGTTTGAGGCCGAGTTTTCGGGAAGGCAGAGAGGAACGTGAAAACGTTCGACCAAGCGTTAAGTGATGCAAAGTACAAAAAGGTACATTGGTCCCATCTGCGAGGGAAAAAAGGGGACACTGTGTGTCCTTCGAAAAGCGGGAGGGGAGGTAGCTAAGTAGAAGGCTCGCACCGCAGGCGTCGATCGTCAAGGGAGGCGAGGCCCTTCAGATTGGATCTCTCTTTCAGTTTACATCGTTTTCCCACTAAAGGAACCGCAAAAACCTCGGCTGTAATCTCGGCTGGCCTCTTCCTGTGCGGATTCCGCGCGAAAGAACACGCTTTCCTCGACTCTTTCACGTACCGCAATCTTTCAATTTCTTTCACGATTTCGAAAACTTCTCGATCGGTTCTTCGCGCTTTTGGAAATTTCCTCTCGACCTTATTTCTTCTTCTTCTTCTTCTTCTTCTTCTCGACGAGAAACCGGTTTCTTTTTACTCGCGTAAAACGGTTTCTTAATTAATCCATCCTAAGTAAATCGAATTCGCAACAGATTTCTTTCTACGCGATAAAACGAACGCGTGTTGAATCACGCGTGCACGCGTACGACTCGAACGACAATTTCGTCCTTGCGTGCATGGATGCATCGTCCTTCTTACGCGCTTATTCGGCTAGATATCGATTTCGAAATTTCGAATAACGTCGTCAACGTTTTTAAGAGAAACGAATAGTTGGAAAGAAAAGGAATCGCTCGTAACCGAGGAGGGAGGGAGAAGAAAAATCGAAAGCAGGGCAGTAATTATCGAAGCTCGTCACCCTACGGTACGCGATATTTTAACGCGGTTACATTTATTGAACGCGAGGTCGTAAAAATCTTGATTTATTTCGTGGCAGTGGAGAATCATCAACGGCGATTCTCGTTTTAATTAAACGCGGGCCGATAAACGCGCGATGACTCCTTTATTAGCTGGTTCTGTCGACGCTCGTCGAACCGTTAACCTGCTCCCATGATCGTAGCCATGGGTTGCGCGCGGCCACCGTTTTGGAAATTGACAGCAAGGCGCACGCAAGTATGCCGGTTTCTCTCTGAAGCGAAAAGAACGCCATCGTAATGGTCGGGGCGGTGTGTTTTGCATCGGTGGGTTAACCTCCGATTCGTTCTGCTCGAAACGAGACAAACAGTGGGGAAAGAAGGGTGGAAGATTCGTCGATTCTTCCTCTTTGGACACGGTTCGACAAATTACCGGTACAATACTCTTTCTTTCTCTTCCTCCTCCCCTTTCTGGGGAGGTGTACACCCGTTTCCACAGCTCGGTCCTTCCTTGTTTTCCCCGCTTTACGAGCTTTTCGACCCTCTCCGTTTCCTCGAGTTCCCTCTATCCACCTATCCCTCCTCTCTCTTTTCTTTCAATCTTCACGCTGCTAATGCTCCTCGTATTTCCTCCCGTCCAAGGGAGACACCTTCGGTCCTCGCCTCCTTCAACCTCGTTTCAGCTCCTCTCTCGTCGGGTTTCGGAGGAGATGCTTTTAGAAGGCATTAGACGGGGTGCTCACGGTTCGTCGCCCGTAGTCGCTTTGCATTAAGGATCCACGCAATGTGCTCGACACGATCTCTCTTCCTCCCTCTTCCTTGCCCATCGCCCTCTTCTCTCTTCTTTTCCCCCTCCGTTGCCCCCTCTTTTCTCTCCCTCTCTCTCGTTCGATAGACATCTTGAAGAAGAGAGGATGTTGCGTTATAATTCGATGATTCGGAGGAGGAACATTGGACGAGAGGATTAGTCGTTGATTTTTCCGCGAAACAGATTTTGACACGACTCGAAGACATGGGTATCCATTTTTCCATCCGCGAAAGATTAAGCCGGCGAGAACAACAAGCGAATTTGTTTCGTCCTCTCGAAGGCGAAGGGGTCGCGAAGGATTTTCCAGGTCGGAGCAGATGCGATAACTTTCATTTTTCTTTCCGATCGGGGGATTAAGGTTGTCCGAATCGAACGTTCTTTCGTCTTATTGTTCCTCGGTGGACGGTGGATGGGTCAAGGTCATTAGCATGGGCAAGCAGCCAAGAAAAGACATATTCGCGAAAGGGACGGCAAATCGGTGGCACAATCCTTAATTAAGGGATGAGGCACCCGGTGGCCCGGAGTCACGAACCACGCTCATAAATTCTTCGGCAAACGCAGCCAAAAAGTAAAAGTCGGATGGATGGGGAGAGAAGAAGAGCGATCGAAATAAAAAGGAGGAACGGAGGTGCCGTTGCCGGCGATGATTCCAACAAAAGTACAGTCCCCGTAAGAAATCCTCCTCCTCCTCTTCTTCTTCTTCTTCTTCTTCTTCCTCCTCTTCCTCCTCTTCTTCGTGGACTTTGATCCGACCTTCGCTCTTCCGATATTTAAAATTAACCCATGCATCATCGGGCAAATTTCAAAATTTCTCTACGGTCCACGGATGAATTGCCGTACAACCGTCTATGAATCATATCGTTTACACGTCCCTGTACCCTCACACTATTCATGAATCATCGTTACCACCGTTGAAACAAATTTCCTTCGATACTATCGAACCTCGTGCTTTGCTGATTTTCTCTCTTTCTCTCTTTTTCTCTTCGTGTTCTCAGAACGGTGAGATCTGTACGACAATTGGCAAAGGTACACGCGTTAACCCGGACTTGACATGGGCGATAAGTTGACTAGACGTTTAGGTAGCGAAGTTCTTATGGTGTTGGCTGTACCAGTGCACCCGCGTCTATATATAGATGTGGGACAAACGCGCACACCCATAAAGGATATTCAACGTTAGCGTGGAACGAGCCTTGAGCATATCATGGTAGGAACGGAATATGGGATGGCATGGGAGATGACACATGGTCTGGCCGCCGGTTGTGTGTCCTGTATTGCCGACCAAAGTGTCAGAGGGAGAGAGAGGGAGAGAAACTCGCGTATATGCCTACGGTCGAACGAACAAGGAAGCTTCTATAGGAGTAGTATCGGAGGCCACGGAGCAGGGGCCGATAGGTGGGACGAAGATGGGCGCGGAGAAAGATCGTGGAGCGGGAGAGAGATGAGAAGAGAGGGCAGATGAGAGAAGAAGAGAGAGAGAGAGAGGTTAACTCTCGGTTAGCTCTCTGCCACAAGCCGCCGGCGCGAGAGCACAGTAGCGGCAAATACTCATAAATATAAAATATGTCCCTCCTTTTCACCCTTTTGCACGCACACCATTCTAACCGCGTAATATATCGATAGCGGGTCCACCGATGCAAAAGGTTCCCTCCTTCCTCCTTATCTCTGTCTCCTCTTTCTCTCTGCTTTTCCCTCTCTCCTTCCCCCTTTTTCCCTTTCTTCGTACGTTTCCTATACGCTCTCCCTATATTCTCGCGTATATACACGCGCGGGTATCTACCTCAACACCTTTGTGCACCACATTCCTCGGCACTCTTCTTTCTCTCTCCGTCTCACCCTCGTCTTTTCTCTCTCTCTCTCTTTTTTTCTCTCTCCTTCTTTCTATCGTCCTTCTCGTTTCGTAAGAAAACTCGCAGCCTCCCCCCTTTTCCCTCTATCGTCACTATCGTTTGCGCTGCACGCAATAATCGCTCGACTCGTAGCGAGAAGTCACGTTGGAGGAGAGGATTCCCCGCGGTTTTTACAATCCGCGAGAGAACGATTACGATAAGTTACCCTCGGGGATGATGCGTTTTCGGTAGCGCGTTTCGTTTCAACGCAATTACCCGCGGGCCACGCGTTTTATTCACCGCTACCGCTGCGGTTTCGTTTCATCCGCGGTCTATCGGACGGTTAATTGGACGACGCTTGCGACCCCGACGACAGATTAATCGTCCGACGATATGCTCCTTTCGAATTCTTTCGAACTCGTCCATGTTCTCGAAAAATGTTGCGAACACTTTTAAACATTCTTTTCAAACATTCGAAAGAATTCTCACAAGACGGAAAATTTGATTCGAGTTCGTAAGGGATACGATCTCATAAATATAATTGCCAATTAATTTACGGACCAACAATCGAAATAAGGAATTTTTTCAGTGTCGCGAATCTTGACGAGATATTAAGAATCCGATATTTCCTCTGACAAGAAACTGACAACGAAGGGGAGAAAGAAAAGAAGAAGAAACTACTCCGATTCGAATCGAAATTCGGATTGTTTTATTGTAGATACGTAGTATGGTACGGTCCGGTACGCATACTCATAATCAGAGTTGGGAGGGAGTGGCGGGAGGGGGGAGAGCGACGGATCGGCTCGCATCAGAGAGGACTCTGGAGAGGGAGGAGGGCGAAAGGGTTGAGTTCGGGTACGAGGAGGCAATTTAACAGGTTACAGTGACACGTCTCGTTTTGTTGTTGTTGTTGTTGTTGGCGGAGGAGCNGCCGGCTTGGCGGTATCTCGCGCTCGCGCGTATGTATGTATATATACATATATATATATATATATAAAGGCCCCCCGAAGTAAGCGGAAAAAGAGGAGAGGAGGATGAGAAAGGAGACGAGAAGAAGGAGGAGGAGGAGGAGAGGATGAGGGGCGGCTAGTCGAAGGACGAAGAGAAGCGGAGAAGCGGAACGACGACGAAACCCGTTCTCATTATTATATTCATATTCAGAGCCGCGC
>NW_006263561.1:302642-305661 GCF_000469605.1 Apis dorsata | reverse complement strand
CCTCCTCTCCCCCCTGCGGTCCACCCGTCCGCTCGAGCGCATCCTCTCGACAGAGCGTAGAGAGAGCGGTATAGATATAGCGGTATAAAAATCTCTATAAAAAGTTGAAAAGTGCCGCCGCCGGAGTTGAGGGGCGACAATGGATGAAATATGCCGCTCCGTTCGACCCTACTAGAAGCCTTAAGGTGCCGGACACCTCCTTACACCTGCACGAGACTCTCCGTATAGCGCCTTATTATAAACCGGGAGGAGGAGAGGGAGGAGGGAGAGGGGACTCCCAAACCGGGGACGGCTAGGACAGAACCAAGAACGATCCACCGATCCACGAAATCGATGCGGCCTTTCTCGTGAATTATTCCTATTACGATGATTCCCCGGCTCGTCTTTACACGATACCTTATACGCGATGGTTATTATTACACGCGCCAATTCTTTCTCTTACCGGGAGGATGCCCGTTTCGGAGGATGCCCGTTCGGGATGGAATTCGTAAACTCGTTTTCGCGCAGTTTCGTAACGATTAGTAGGCGTGTATAAAAGAGAAGATACGAAGTAAAAACGAGTATCTCGTTCTCCAATTCGATTATTCATCGTTATATAAAAAAAAAAAACATGATTTCGATTTTGTCGAAAGAGATCCGGCGATATTTCAAAACGAAACCAACAACACCGATCGTTAATAATGATTTGTGCCAGTGCACGCATCCCGATAAAGATTATTCCTTTTTTTTTTTTTCCAGTCCATCGAATAACTTTTCCTCTCTCTTCCGCGGAAACAGGAGAGGATACAGAGTTGTGCGCCAGTTCCAAATATTGTCGTTCATTAGGGCATTCCGTTTTATATCTCGGGTCGGAGGAATGATCTAGCCGGCACGAGCGAGAGAAGCCGCTCTCCCGGGATGAAAATGAACGATGAGCCGTGTATTCCAGGTGTTTCCAAAGCGGGGTTCCGCTGGCACCTTTTGCGGGATAACGGGAACCCCTGTCGAGTTTCGAACGAAACCACTAATTGGTGGAGAGGAGAAGAAAGTGGCGGGGATAGTGCAAGAGCGATAACTGTCGAGGACATTTCATCGCAAAAGAATGATTTTTCGGCCCAAGAACCCGAAAGCTGTTTTTCAACATGACAATGAAACTGATTATTAACCGTGCCGGGGGGTCTCTGTTGTGGCTGCGAGCCCATGGTGCTCGTAATACAACCTCTCTCAACTTATGGATATATCTACAGTGGAAGAAAAGCTGTTCACGCTTCTTTCAATCTCGAAACGCAATGTGAGAAACAACTCGAAAGATATTTGCAAACGTTTCTCAATCCTTTTTTTCCACGAGCAACGCACAGGTGCTCGATCTAGTTGAAACAGATCCGTTTAACTAATCTCGAGATTCCTTCCCTCCTCGTTTCATCCTCGTCGTGGAGATGACCGAGGTTCGTTAAGATTCTCCCTACAACGAGCCACGTATCTCGTTTATTCTAAATTCTCTCGACGAACAAATCGCGATGTTTCGTGATACTCCTTCGAATGAATACTCTCGATGGATATTAAAAGTTAGACTGAATCCGTTCTCCTGGAAAGAGGAGACTTTCCTCCTCTTGCGGAAGATAGTTCAAGGCCCTCGTCGAGTCCACACAGTTTCAATCGTTTCGTTATCGAACGATAATACTTTGTCGGGAATATAATCAGTTACATCAAATATGCGCACGCTGTGCCTCGTTTTCCGATATTATTCCCCATCCGGCTCGTCATCGCTTGTAAATCATATACTAACAGCGCCATACCAATCGACACACGATTTAATTTATGGCCGTATTACGAGGCAGCGACGCGTTGAGATGCCGTTCCATCTTTCATTGTCAATTTTGCTAGAAACTAATTTGCAAAAAGTAATATATATATATATATATATATACACGTTCTTGGCTCCTTCCAGATTTTCTTTCACTCGAAATTTCGAAGCGAATTCGATTCTTAGAAATGAAGAGAGAGAAAAAAACTCGTTCTTCCCTCGTCGACGGACGAGAACGTGTCTCTAAAGAGAAAAATAATTCTTTTTTAACGCGAGAATCTCGACGTTAAAAAAGAGTAGATTCTCGATAAATTTATTTGAAGCGTCGCGAGTATCGGTGGAGGGTTCGATCGAGTGGAGGGGCATAGATTTCGATAGAAATTTTCGAGAGAGGAATCTTGGATGGAGCGACGTCCGACGGTCTGCCAGGTTCGTCGCTGACTCACTCGACTCGGCCGAGAACGCAGCTGGTTCGAGGTAACACGGAACGGTCAGGTCGAACCTGACCCCGTCGTAGCCGTTACCGTTTCTGAGTGACGTCTTCATGTCTGGCTCTGCGGGGCATTCCTCGTTCTCATTGTCCGTTTGTCCGTCAGTCCGTCCGTGGCCTGGACACGGGACGAATATCGCCAACCCCCCGTTGTCCTCCACTTCTCGCCACGAAAACTTGGATCTCGCCAAGTATCCCGTAAAAAGAAGCAGAAAGCCACGAAAATAATCGACCCTGCCTCTGACGACGCTTGCGTTTCGTTTGAAAATCAATCGAAACTATCTCGCATTCAATTCATCCTTGATCCTCACTTTCTGCTCTTTTGAAAATTCTATCTTAATTTGTTGTTGACTATTTTTTAAAAATGAAAATGATCGATGCTACGCTAAGCGTTAACGTTTTCTACTATAGTGAAAATTTAATTTTTCCGTAAAAAGAAACGCAAAATGATCGAATAAAAAATAACACTCAAGCTAATCGATAATGTTTCGCATGCTAATCGTTCATTATTTCATCGTCGATCAAAATTCCAATCTATGTAATTGAATTTAAAACGAATCCAGAACATGGAACACGAAGGAAATTTTGATATCGATAAGGTGAACGTTATCAGAAATTGAAAATGTTTCGTGTCCTATACAACAAATTTGTCTTTAATCGCGATATATCGAGAACGTGAAGAGAATTTTGATATTTACAAGATGATATTCTACATAAATTACAATTACTCTTCGACTCTAATTATC
>NW_006263561.1:299489-302463 GCF_000469605.1 Apis dorsata | reverse complement strand
TTTTTTTTTTTTTTTGATACTGTCGTCAAAGTCGACGGCCAAAGTTCGGTTAAACTTTTCTCGAAAGAAATATTGCGGGCGCAGTATATATAAAAAATTGCTGGAAAGATTGATGTGTTTCGCAACCTCTTCATTTTCGCGAACGGTGGCCGTCTTTATCGAAAAGCCACGTACTTTTCGTGACGATTAGCGGAGATGACGTTGCGCTATTCGGACAAATACGTACGATGTTTACCGGTACTTCAGAATACGTGTTCCGAAAGAAGAGGCAAAACCGATCGTGAATGGACCCGAAAGATGATAAAATGCCCGAGGAAAGGGAGATGGGTGTTTCGTTAATTGGCCGCAATTAACGGAACGAGCCTTCGATTCGCTACCGTGATTCGTTTAAAAACAGAAATCTCCAAGGATCTTTCCGACCGCGCAACACTCGTTTTCTCCTTCGATTTTGTTCGAATCGAATTACACAATTACACCATTTCTCCGCGCGCAAGATTAGGACGAAGGGATAACTTGTTATCGGAAAAATATCTTAAAAATGTATCCGTACGATAAAGTAAAAAGGATTGGATCCTTTAACGACGTTTGATACGTTTGAACTATCCGAGTCAATGATGAAATTATTAAGTTTTAATTTGAGGAGGATATAGACGCGATAATTTTCAATTTTAGAAACCGAATAATAAAACGTTCCTTGGATCGAAACGCGTTCGCACGCGTTCGTGTCTCAATCGTTATTGAACGAGAATATTTACATGATTGAATACGGAATCGAAATCAAACGTTCGATAATATTCTACGATACGTGTTTATCCAATTACGGAAATGTATATCAATAATTCTTAGTATCCGTAGCTGTTTCTGGCAATTTGATAATAATCAAAATAACAGTGTGTTGTTAAACAGAGTTCGTCCTCGGCTTTCATAAGAAAGATGTACCAACACACAATATTTAGATGTTAGACACGGATAACACCATTCAAAGAATTTTTCTACAGTTTTAAAGTAAACAAGATACGATGGTTATAATGTATAACCGAAAAATCGACACGTTGCGTCGCGCGAAATATCCTTTTCTATCCTTCTCCTTTTCGATATTCACGGAAACGTTTGAAATATCGAAAATACAAACGAAAATACTTTTCCTTATTTTTCGTTTGTATCGAGGAATAGAAATAACGAAACGAAAGATTTCGTTTAAAAGGATTTCCATTTCTCCTCTCTTACCTTTCCAACTCCTTCCCAACCCTCGATGTGCCGTCCTTTCCCTTCTCGCCGGATATCCGTCCGTGATATTTCTGCAGATCCGTGTTTGCTAACGCAGCTTCCCGGCAGCTTTCCTTACAGTCCTTCCCGTCCTCCTTTTTTACCCTCTCTCACTCGCGAATTCGCAATTTCTCCCCCGTTCGTTCGAAAATTTCGTGTCACACGCGATACAACCGGCCGGATACAAACTCACGGATTGTTCGACGAAGCAAGTAGCAGAGTTTCTCGTAAAAGGGCACACGTAACACGATGTAATGAACGATGCAGAATCGGGTCGCGTATATTCGATGGATTCCTTTCTTCTTCCTCGTCCTCGAGGATCGGATACGACCGTGCGCGAGATACGCGAGGGTAAAACTGCGTCGTGCGCGAACGTTCCAGAGACACGGGAAAAATTGTGTTCCGCGAAACTCACTATCGGGGGGGATTGCGCGTATCTCGCGCTAGACCGCGACGATATCTCTCGGATACTCTCTCTCTCGGTGGCGACGATACACGGGCCGGTGGCGATGACGACGGGCGACGCCGTTGCTTCCTGGTACCGCCACTCGATAGCGCTGCCTTCGTCCTCCCGACTCGTCCTCCTACCTTCTCCCCCCCTCCAATCTACTGCCAATCCCCACCAACGATCCCTTCGAACCAGCCTCTCTACATCCACATCCACGGGAACACACACGTCAATTTCCTCGGTGTGTCGCGGTCCGTGTCCCCAGGATATTCCCCGCGATGCCCGTGAATTTGCCGGCTAACGGAGAAGAGAAGAGAAGAGAGAGAGGGAGAGCGTGCGCGCAAACTCCTCGTTTATTCTTCCTCTTCGACTCTTCCCACCCTTCGTCCACTACCGCGCGATATATTTTCCCTCTCTCGATCGAGATCTACTACTCGACGGAACACACACGAAGATACGAGGGAACGGTCGCCGTGCGTCTGAGAAGGAAGGGAGATCTCGAGCCTCGGTCAGGATATCGCCAACTCTCGCTCCTTCTCCAGCCTTCTCTCATCGCATTCCCCACCAACCTCGCGACCAACCTCTATCAACCGCGAACGTGGACACAAGGCGTACGCCTGGATCGGTGGACGTCGCTGTCTTTCTCGTCCCGGTCTCGGCACAATATCGCGAGTCTTACGGGGGAACGGGCAGAGAGAAAGAATTTAATAGGTGTGTGCAGTCCTCGTGGTCCGTCCTCCTCCTGCTCGCACCTCTCTCGCCCCCTCTCTCCGATCTTTCGATCCACGATTTAGCTGGACGGAACACTCGGCGAGAATTTTAATGGTGGTGACATTTTTTACGCGTTCTCGTAATAACCACGGGAAGGGAAACGAACGGACGAGCGCTCCTCCACTCGAAGGAAACGACGAGCAAAAAAAAGTGTCTCTATCGTGCCTCCCAATTTTTCTCCCGCTCCTCGAGGATGAGTTCCAAGATCTTGCCGCGAATCGATCCTCCTCTCAACTTCTTACCGCATCTTGAGATGTACGTGCAATTTCGGCCACGCGATCTTCCACACGATCGTAAAAAACGATACTCTTATCCTCTTATCCCGTCCTCTTGTCTCGTTGCCCTCGTTTCGTTATTATCCACGCATCAAACGGCACGCATCTTCTTCGGTAATAAAGAAAACTCGTGTAATATTATCGATAGTTTTGATATCGAAGAGGGAGAAGCGATACCTTCGCAAGACCTTCTCCTACTTTCCTTCGGTTCCCT
>NW_006263561.1:271351-298998 GCF_000469605.1 Apis dorsata | reverse complement strand
CTCGATCTTTTCGCGAGCCACGGCAAACCGACCGATCTCGCAGCTGGATCGTAACGCGTCACCCGTGAAACGATGATGTATCCTCGTTGAAACGAGGTGCCGGCCCGCTACTACTACTTCGACTCACGCTACTCAACCGGCCAAAATTCGGGAAAAATTTCGGGAAATACTGACCGAGCGCATTCGACCGATTCGCCTTGTTCGTTTCACTGCCCCACCACTGGGTGCACCCGTTTCGGCTTTACCCGGCACACTCACACGCCACCATCCTACCTCTGTACCACCCACACAACCGAAGGTCACCGATGTGCGGCGGAAGACAAAGACGGGGAATAGACGCGCAGCCTCCGCATGGACCAAAATGGCCGGTCGCGAGCCGGCCGATTGGCGGGATGGAGACGGTAGGGGCGTGGTGAGCGTACGCCACGTACCTTCCGACCGGTCTACGATAAAAATAAAGATCCGTGGTGGCGAAGTAGGGATGAAAATGGTGGGGGATCGAAGAGAAATAGAGGCGAGCAGGGAGGAAAAAGGAGAGCGCGAGTGCACAGGGTGCACGTTGCATTCGTTACGCGTTTCCGAGGGGTCGAACGTCGTTGGCGGGGTAAGGATTCGGCGCGTGAGTAGGGGAAAGGACTTTTTTTACAGATATCTTCTCCGTCCTTTTTCGTCGACCGTCGCTATCTCTCCCGGTCTCTCATTCGTCCGTTCCATCCATCTCTTCTCCTACTCCCTCTCACTCCCTCCCTCCCTCTCTCTTTCTCTCTCTCTCGTCGTTCGCGCTTTCTCCCCTTCTCCCCTTCGATACGGAGCCTCTGTATTCGTGAGAACGTATGCGTCGCGCGAAATGTATCGTGGATAGCGTGTACGTGTACGCGTGGATACGTATAAAAGGATGGTGAGCGTGAACACGAAGCCAAGCGTATATATCGGTGCATGTCACGCGAGCGCGCCGCGTAGGTCGGCGATCGTCATTAAGGAGGATACTAATTGGAGGTAAAACGCGGTCGAGCCAACTGTTCGTCGAGATATATATATATATATAGATATATCTCTCGAATTTCGAGTAATATTTCTTGCCTTACTTTCCTTTCTTTCTCTTTCTCTTTCTCCTCTTCCCCTCATTTCATTATCCCTTCACATTTCGCTTCGCGTGAAGCATCGAAGAAACCGCATTCGCAAGAAACGGTATCATTTTCGTTTTCATTTTTTTTTTCTCTCTCTCTTACGATGAAATAAAAATTTATATATACATATATCCTCTTCTCGATTCCCCTACTAGGAGAAATGTAAATAGCCTACTTCTCGTGCAACACGTGTAAAAAATTTATATTCGTGCGATTTAACCTCTTGTGCGCACACGGGTCTGGCCTTGCACGCTTCCGATGCGCGTTTCCCGTATAAGCTTAACTTTGCGTGTAATTTTTATAATTTTCTGGGACGATATAACTTATTTCCCGTGTAAACTCGTATTCTTAACACGAGTGTAATTTTGTAACTCGAATACCATTTTTCCATGATATTCGAACTGCGCGCAAACTCAAACCCTATTTGTGCACAGCCGCGTATCCGAAGCGAAGCATATTTTCGCGCGACTATACACCTCCTGGCGGGTGTCGGTCTCGTGGACACAGCCAGACCGTTGTTGTTTGTTTGTATATATACCGGGGAGCACCCGGGGTGCGGCTGGTTGCATTGGTTGCAGTGAAAAGGGAAAGGGGAGGAGGTAGATGGGTATATCGTGTTCCATTCTATGAGTACAGGGCGGTGGTGGTGTGCGGTTGGGGCACGACGACGTTTCAAGCCTGAAAATTGAATGTCAGCCAAGAAAGAGATGTCACAATATTCCGCGTGTCCGCAACCCTGGAGCCTGCTTTCTATCGCAATCTTTTTTCTCCCTTCTCTCATGCGCCTCTCTCGCTTTCCTGTTTTCGAGAATGCGAGAAGGGAGAGACCGTCGGGCATATTCGTATTCATTTTCATAGGGTATGTTTACTCGTCGTGATGTCGAACAGAGGGGAGTGAGAGCGGGTTGATTACGAGCAAAAATAAATGAAAAAAAAAAAAAAAAAAAAGAAGAAAAACGTAGATGCTTTCTAAACGATATAACATATAAAACGGATAGCGAAACGGATGAAAAACGATAACGCTTGACAGAATATCGTATGCTTGTAAATGGGAATTGTATCATCATCGAGTTAGCACAACCTTTCTCTTAAATAGCGCATAATATTAGAATTTTACGGATCTATAAATTTCGCCTGTCCCTCACTTCCCACCCCCCCAACGACGACCTCCCAATTTGCCAATCCTCCGAGTTGACGCGTAAATCAACGATCGTCTCGTTGACCGAGAAATCCTTTCGGCATCTGCACACCGCCTATTGGCTCCGTCTTTTTTGAAAAAGCGTGTCCTGGCAGGGCACACGAGGTAATCCGACATCCGAATGTTTGACAGAATAATTTTCACGTTAGCAGGGTGCATTATGCTCTTTTATGCCCGCGCCTGGCCCCTACGCATTGTCACTGAAATAAGCCGTATCCCACACCGTACGCGCCCCCTCGGCTTTTATTCGCTTTTGCGCGTATACCGTGACCTCACAAAAACCGGGGAACCCCGTTATATAGTTACACTCGACGAGACACGGAGAAAGAGGGACGAAGAAGGAGAGAGAAAAATCTAAGCCAAAATCTTCGTCGCCTGTAATACGCATGCTTCCACGAGCCATACTTCTTCTTCTTCTTCTTCCTCTTCTTCTTTTCTTCCTTTTATCTTCCCTTTTGATGACGACTTCTTCGTTGTCGTTTTTAATCTTCCATCTCGCCAACGAGATTTCGTTCTCGTTAGAATAATTAATGGAGAGAAAATCACGCGTGAGATCGTGTCATCTTTTTTCTCCTTTTCCTTTTTGATATACAAATAAATAATCCGTTGTTGTTATCTCGTATCGCGTGTCAATTTTTATCCCGCGTATCGATCGAAATCGTGTGTAATGATCGAGAGTCGAGGGATGGTAGATGGTAAGACTAGTTAACCGTGTGAATGCAGCGAGATCGTGGCTCCGTCACTCGACACTAAATCAGACAGAATCTGTCAAAAATCTGTCACCCGGCCACAATGGGTCGGGTCCTCTCCCTCGAACATTTTTACCTACTACACGGTGAAATCAGACCAGCGCGGGGAAGAAGGACGGAAAGCGGCAGGAATGTAAGTAGGAGGAGGCCTTTGCCACCTATATTTGACACCTTTCAGTCCAATAAAATAAAATGGTTCGGTGGAATGCGGTCTCCGGTTCGAGACAGAAGTGCCGTTTCTACGTCACCCGTGAGCCTTCTCTCCACAGAAGAATTTCCCCTCTCCCCTCGCCCGAGTCCTTCTGAAAGCCGAGGATAATATCTCGAATCCCTTGATAAGGGTTACTTCCTTCGTCGACTTTCACCTCGGAATCTTAACGCGTGGATCGTTGTATTTATTTTCTCCGTATATATAATTCTCGAAAGATCGAATTAAATCGAGGGAGAGGAAGAAGGAAAGACAAGGTGAATTCCGTGTCGCTTGTTCTTCGAACAAAAGGTATAATGAAAGTGCGCGATAGGGGCGAAGCGATATGGTTGTAGAAGCGTTGACACTTTATAACAATAAGGTAGCTTAGAAAGCTGGTGCAAACTAGTTTAGTCAACCGTGACTGATAGTAGCCGTGGCACAGGGCGCATTACGCGTCTTTTGTACCATTTTAATATATCCTCGCCATTGATTTTTCATAGGGATCGTAATGTCTTCTCCATTGTGGGCCACGTAAGCCGTTCGACGATAAATCGCAATTTTTCAAACTCCATCGCGGGCAACAAACGTGACTTATCGTTTATGAAACGATACAATGTTTGCAAGGAAATGTAACAACTTTATGCAATGCTATGACGGACTCGACTTTGAATCTGATGAAAATATCTTAAGGAGTGATATTATGTAATGCGAGGCATTCTTCGCATTATTTCCAAATGGCCTTCTAAATTTTTTGTCGGATAAAAGCCACGCACGCTCGTAGACACGTGCAACCATCTTCATGCATATTTTGACGATTGATCTTTTGCGGATTTTCAAGACCGACTCGACGAATGACTGGACAAAAAACACCCTTCCCATTTCCATTCGTCCTAATCCGATAGACATCGTTCCTCCAGATGTTTAGACGAGTTGTTTGTATTGAGATGCGTGGGACAGATATATAATCTAGTCAATTTGACACCCTCATCGAGGGCCTAATGGGTGCTTTCAACCCAGGGCGAACCAGTTATGTAGAGCTTTCTTGGTTGCCAAATGGTTGCCCGGGATTATACTCTGATCCTTATCATTCGGGAATTCATTTGTCTTTAACCGTAAATAGTTTTATTAAAAAACGAATACAATTTTGCTATGAATACACATTGTCATAGGGAAGAAATGAAAAAAAAAGAAATATCATCAAGAGTTGAGTTTCTCTTTCTCTGGATTTGTTATCAACGCGGTTGGAATCGAATGCATCGGTACCTCGGTATATTTTTTCGGTGGTAAAAATCTAAAACAAAAATTAACACGCGCGTCTGTAAATATATTATAATTTCACGATTTCTTTTTTTTTTTTTACGCAAATTTAAATTAGAAGTGTACCTTTGAACAATAGGTGGAAAATGATTTCTATCGACCTCTCGTAGATCAGGAGTCCCAAATATGAAACTGACCGTTGTTCCAACAACCATTGATATCAAAAAACCAAGCAAAGTGTAATACATGAACGATATCGTGTACAGAATGAATGGTTTGTCTTCGACAATCGGCAAGGAATCATTATACGTCTTTGTTTGATTAAATACATTCTTTGCGTTTATGCAATCCTCGGTCGAAGTAGGAAGGGGTGGATAATAGAATCGTTTCTGAGCCATATTCACTTGAGCACCGACGATGATCCAGATCA
The DNA here is from genome assembly GCF_000469605.1 of Apis dorsata. Lineage (NCBI taxonomy): Eukaryota > Metazoa > Arthropoda > Insecta > Hymenoptera > Apidae > Apis > Apis dorsata. Next base: position 294,047 of record NW_006263561.1, on the reverse strand, counting down.
TAAACAATATGGAAGTTAATCCACCTGCGATAGCTCCTTTCGACGTAGCCCATGGTACTGTCATTCCTAAAGTGAAAATGCCCAGCATTGAGCCAGCCGTGATACCATGAAGGGTCAGAGAAACTCGAAAAATATCGCCCAAACGATCAACGAGAAATACTAGCACCGCACAAATCAATCCTACGATAACTACAATAACCTGAAAATCATAATCGTAATATTGTTTATTGTTAATATTCCTCTAAATAAACAAACAATTTTATCTATTATTTTATGATATACCTTCATAATATTCGCCGCTCTATGCTCTTTTTCACTATTATTTGGTAACCATGGATCGATGAAATCCTCATAAATTGTACCAGCTACTGTGTTCAGAGAGGCGCTCATCGTCGAAAGGCCAGCGCTGACAAGACCGGCCAGGAAAAGGCCAGGAAGACCTGGAATATTCGCAGCAACGTCCAATACGTAATAAGGAAGTAATTGATCGCTCCTGGAAATTACCTGAAAACCAATTAATCCGTTGATTTATTTATCTTGGAATAAGGAATATAATTATATTTCTAACGGATAAGAAAAGGAAAAAAAAATACATACTTTGGTACTAATGGGATCGCACTTGTAATATCTGGCGTACATTATAAGTCCGGTAAAGACGGATATCCATTTGATGACAACCATGCACAGACACGTAAGCGCTATTGCCCTACAACAAACGGAAAATATAGATTCTCTCATACATTCTCTTATTCTTTAAAAAAATGATACTCACTTGTGCGCTTCTTTCAAATTAGGCACAGAGAGGAATCTCTGCAAGGACACTTGACTGATACCAAGTCCGTGTAACCACGTCATCACCATTCCAATCGACATCCCCCAAAAAGAATTTCTAACGAATGGACTGGGATCCATGCTGCAACGTGTGAATGTAATATATGTAATACGTGAACAGAGGGTGAAAAACAATTTACCTTGAAATTAAATTAAACGTTCATTTCATTTTCATACTTCCAAAATTGTATTCTGCTACCATCTTCCGATATTTTCCAAATCTCCGATATACCGCCCACATTTATGATACCCAAAACGAAAACGGCGCACAGACTTCCCAACGTTACGATCATTTGAACGGTGTCCGCCCATACAACAGCTTTCAAACCTCCCTGAATATGATGAAAAAGAATGGCGAAAATATTTAAAAAATGCGACTTGACACGAGTCGATCAATGGAAATTAACGTGTCGCGTGAAATCGTATATCTTACGTTTTGTCTTTTAATTTAATCGTATAATTTAATCTACAATTATTTTATCTAATTTACATAATATAATTCTACGCGGAATGATTATAGTTTTTGTTCACATCTATCTTTATTAATTTTTAAGTATTAGTAAACATTTGACGAATACTGATGCGACAAAAAGATGACTTCTCTAATGCGGCCTTAAATCTTAATTATATTTCATTCGTATTTTCTTTATGATAAATTTGCCAACTTGAGCGTTGTATATATAATGTAATTTATATGATTATCAGATTTTCGAATCGTTCTCTTTCAAATGAAAAATGATTTTGAGATTTTTTTTCTTTTTGATTTTTTATCTGAAAGAACAAGGTGAATATATCACAGGAATATGATTTTTTTATGATTTAAAATTCTCTAAATTTAATAATTAAAGTAATATCGATGTCATCTAAAGATTCTTAACACATTGCGGATCAATAGTTTATTGCTTTATAGTTTTATCCAGTAGCCAAACATGTTTCCGATAACAATGAAAATCTCAAAATTTTCGTAATTTGTCCGCAATATGTAAATACACTAGATATTTAAGCGAATTATTTTCTTGTAAATTTGACTTGTAAAAAAAAAATTTAAATTTGTATACATTTTTTGCTTGAACGATTCGAAATAGATCTTTTCGATACGAACTATCTATTTCAAAATTAACTTATTTATAAAAAAAGAGATAATTGAAAAAATAACTTACAATAGTTGTATAAAATATGCACACGATGCAGATTATCGGAGTAATCAGATAGAGATCGATCGCTGTTGCTTGAGAAAATGCTAAAGATGGTACATATACGATTAAAGGGACATAAATAACCGTAGAAAGTGAATAAAGAAATGAGGCAAACGTCCTCACAGGTCTTGTAAATCTCAGCTCTAAGTATTCAAACGTGCTGGTCAGTTGTAATTGATAAAATACTGGCAAATATATAATTGAAATAAGAACACACGTTATAAATGATGTGAAAATGCAGGCAGCATACTGTGTACCATATTGATATACTTCGACAGGTATAGCGAGCAAAGATACTGCCGATATGTGACTAAAAAAAATTAAAAAAACCAATTTATAACATCAATTTTATTATTTTTCATTTAATCGAATAAAATGATATTATTTTATCGATAAATTTAATTGTCAATTTATATTTGGTTTTTATGAAAAATATTTTTTCACAATAATTTACCTAGCAATTAAACTCATGCCAACAGGAAAACAGGACATTGTTTTTCCTCCGAGCAAATATTCAGTAGTATTATCTTGCTTTTTGCCGAAACAGCCAAAATAAATCCCTATAAGTACACTGATCCCTAAAAGACCACCGAACAATGTGTAATCGGTCCATCCAAATGTAAGGTGTTTCAATTCGTGTCCAAGCAATGATCTTGTTTCGTTTTCTGCCATTCTAAAATCCATGAAATTAAATTTGAAAATGAAATCACACTAAACACTACAAGAATATTTTACTTCGTCACTCTCTTACTAGGCAACTTATTCTATCGTTGATTCGCTATTGTAATTAACAAAAAAACTCCGATTTTAATCTATTTTATTTACAATGCGATAATATTCGATATGGTACAATAAATAGATCGATCAAATATATTTGTAACACTCACGTTTTGATTTTCTATTTTTCTTATTTGTTATCGAAAAGTAAATTTATCAACACATGAACCGATATATTTGAATCGAAATATAGCTATTAATTATAGAAATTTTTATTAAATCCCGATTAATGGTCCATCTATGAATATCAAATTTTGCAATTTGATAAAAGCTCGGAAAAATACTCGATGAGAGCTATATTCCTACTAATAATGATAACGTTCTAACTGATGCTATATTTTAGCCGATTTTACACAGACACCAGTTTTAATTTATGATAGGTAGATAACATTCCATCTTTCGCAATGTTCTGTAAATAATTAGGTATCCTTAAACCATTTTCTGTAGACTGAACCTTGAGTTATTCGGTAACCGATATCTTCCTTGTCTTATTTACTAAAAATTTGTAAGAATTTTTGTCACTCATATATGCATTTCATGCTAAGAAATGACGAAGCGGATTGTTTCAAATAATTAAATCCTATTGATACGGACTAATAATATATTAATAACATATTAATATATCATGTAGAAAAAACAAAAAAAGGAATATAAGAATTTACATATATATTTTTCTTTATATAATTCTTTATATAATTTACAGCATCAAATCTTTTAAGATATACCGTATAATAACCATTCTGTTAACTCTCGCATCTTTTGTTGTTTCTCCATATCACTACAGTTTCCTAGAAGATTGTCTAAAATTTCCTTTTCTTCAAAATCAAGCTTCTCTATGGGATTTAAAGGCTTAGTAACCATACTTGGAAGTGTAACGTCATAATAAAGAAATATCTGCAAATATTAATATTTGTAATTTTATATTGATTATTTTGTATATTAAAACTATTTACAATAATAACATTACCTTATTATTAAAACTGTTATATACAAGGCAAGGTGTCGGAAATCCGGGAGTAACATTATAATTACCAGTACAAAATGCTCTAATTGGTTCTTCAAATTGAAAACGTACACTATTACGTTGTTGATCTAAAATATAAGTTTGTCCATCCCATCCGCAAGCTACTATCTCATCAGAACCATCGCCAGTTACATCTAATCGACATAAAGAGAATATCTGATGATCTACTTGCATCGACCTAAAAAAGATCGTGTAATCTATATTTATTTATTAAATTAGCGATTTTACAATCTTACCATAAAATGACTTCATCCTTAACCAACATTATTGTCCCATCTAAAGTAGCAAGAGCATAAGGTTTCCCTTGAAAAGAATTATTTTGTATATTCGCATCAGTTTCGATTTTATTCTTTCCTTTTAAATCTTCTTTATTATAATTATTGCTATTATCTCGACATGAAAAATGCTTATATGTAGGTAATAAAGAATCTTTTTCCGTCTTAATATCGTAATCACCAAGAATTACGTTGCCTCCCAAAACATTACCGTCAACTTGATCCCGATTAGAAAGATCAGAAGTTCCAGAAATTTTTATCATTTTTGAATTGTCTATCGTTGAATTTTTTCTATGCCCTTCCATAGTACTTTTTCTTGTTTCTAATTGTGAATTATTTTTCTTAGATTCTAACGAGACAGATTTTAAATTTTTACTATGTTGAATTTCATTTAAAACATTCGATTTACATGATTCTTTGAATTCGTAACTTGACACCTTATTCTCTACTATACATTCCAAATCTCCGATGATTTCTGTCGAAATATTTTGATTGCGCATTCTTGATATTCCCAATGTTTGATAATCTACACAGCTTGCTTCTGTTTCATTACTTTTATGATCAGTTTCATCTTCTAAATGACAATCTTCTGGATTACATTTAATTCGCATGAATGTTCCACCAGGTTGAGCAACTAATAAAGTTGGTGTTCCATCCGCCATATGCTAAATAAAAATTAAAATATATTATTATTATAAATTAAAATTTATCTTTTATTTATTATACCTGTAATGTGACAGTTCCTATTTGATTTGCACATTCCCATTTGTTCAATCCAACTAATTTTCCTCTTCCTAATTCTAAATTACTTGACCATCTATAAGATCTAACTACACGATCAGTCAAAGCAAGTATCATCTCATTTGCACCATCTTTATCAACATCTGCTATTAAAATCATCTTTGTGTTGGTTGGAATTCTTTGTACATGCACACACTCCATTTTACCAGACAATTCATTTAATTCGTTGTTACCATCTATTTGATCTAAACTTGAGGAACTTGTCATATTAACACTTGTTATAACATCCACACTTGCATGACCTATAATTTTTATTCAATAATAAACTTCAATAAACTTAATTTTAAATATGATACAATAAAAATGAACTTACTATGTTTCATGTTATCTTGATCAATTATTTCCTTATTTAATTGAGTAGAACTTATATTAACAATATTAGGATTAACAGATCTTGGACTATAAAAAATATGTGCCCAACCATCTCCACATATTACAACTAATGCATTTCGTCCATAATTAAAGATATCTCCTATTGCTACACTAGTAATAAGACCTAATCCAGGTATTTTTTGCCATAATTCTGAGCCCTATAATATAATAATAAAAATAATAATAAAAATATTTAAAATACACATTTCAATAATTTTTGATATTGAAGAATTGTTAGAGAATAAAAAAATTCACTTTAAAAATATAAAGTTCTCCTTCTGCAGTACCAACAACTAATTCATTATCACCATCATTATCAACATCTCCTATTGTTAATCCATGTCTACACACAGTACCAGGTAAATCCCATTGCAATCTTTTGACAAAACTAACAGCCCTCATTTTTTTTCTATAACAAATTTTATCTTGGTATTCTTGGTGAATTTAATGGAAAATTGTGATTTGACATGGAAGGATAAAGATATTGCCAACGGCTAGGTGGCCAGACTATGGAAGTAGCTTTTGCTGTTATTAATCCAAGAGAAACAGGTCCAAAAGTATTAGAATCCATAGATCGTCCAATATGATCTCCTTCTACCCAACAATGACCTTCTGGTACCTAAGCAAATATAAATATATTCTCTTCATGAATTCTACAAATTTAATATAAATAATTTAAATACCTGAAAAATATCTGATTTATACCCATGTGTGCGTACTATATCTCCAGAAAGTCCCACAACACGTTTAATCAAAATTTGTTCTGGAGTTTTTGGAGATTTAACAGTTACTATTTCACCGCGTTGAATATCTTGGGTGCGAATTGCTCGACGATTCAAAAAAACATAATCTGGATTCCTCTCATCTGGATTCAAAGTTGGTTGCATAGAAACTCCTTCTACTTTAGCTACGTAACCAACTGTATCCAAAAAGGTGATCCCAATAGGAATGCCTATAAGGATACCCGCAAAAAAATGTCGCACTTTCATTTATCGCATTTATGCACTAAAATAATAATAAAACTTCAAGTTAAATATGTAAAAGTACATATTTATACGCAAGATTTTATTACGATTTTATTACGAAATTATAATTTTATAATAATATATATGAATTTATATCATAAAAGAAAATATATTTTCTTTCATTAGATTGCATTCTTAAGATTATTATTAAATTTTTAAATTCTTAAAATTTTATGTGTTATTCCTTTATATAATTGAAATAACCTTTTATAGGTTAGCCATATATAATTTAAAATAAAAGTCTGTTTGATTTTAAATTTGTTAAACTATCACAGAACTTGCACTAATAAAAATATTATGATTTAAAAAATATTAAATAAATCTTATTGTTTATTAAGTTGTAGGCACAAAATACATAAAGATTACAAAGTAATTTAATTGTGATACATGATGGAAAACTGATATTGTATATATGTATATATATCAATATATATATGTATATATATTATATATATGTATATATACAATATATATAATATGCGCGCGTTATGTAGATATGATTATACGTATACGTAATATGATTCTCTATACAATTATATTATAATGTATAAGTGAAATTAATGTCGACAAAAAAAATAAATAATAAGAGAAAGACAAAGATAAATTAAAAAATTGTGAAATCAGCACCATCTTTAAAGTGTCATAAACCAAGATAGGATTAAGGAGAGCAAATAATAGAAATAGTAGAAGAAAAATAAAGAATAAGAATTGAAAATCAGCACCATCTTTTTAATATTGTTAGGCATTTCTTATTCTATTTTTATCTTTTTCCTATTTTTTATTTTTTTTACCTCATTTGTTTTATTATAGCACTCTAGAGATGCCGTTGATTTTCAATTTTTAACTTATTTTTATCTTTTTTATATTATTTTTCTTCTTATTTATACGCATTTAAAAATTATTTTTAAAATTTATTAATTTTAACAATTTTCATGATTGAAATGAATGTAATTTTTTGACTCAATTTTAAATTTTAAATAGTACTATATCAAAAAAATACAATAAAGCATATTCAATATATCAATATATAATATCTATAAATATCAAATATTCTAATTTTTTACGTGATTAACGAATTCAGAATGTACGACATAAAATTCTATTAAATGTTAAATCTATATCTTATATCTTGTATAATACAAGCTTATAATTTATTATATGTGATATTTTGATTTGAATAAACTGATATTTTTATTAACAAATAAATACAAAATGTATTCATTGCATATTAATTTAATTATATTTTAAAGCAATTTATTTTAAAAAAATTTTTTTTTATTAAATTTATATTAAATAATTGCATTAAATTTTTATTTTTTTAATGAAGTATATTTTTAAAATTTTTATAATTAGGAATAATTTTAAAACTATAAAGATTAAACATTTATATGATTTTGCGTTTTTTCAATAGTAATATATATTACAAAAAATGCAATAATTCGGCATTTTTCACGTAAAAATATTTTAAAATATATTTGATCACAATTATAACATTATCTACTCACATAGACATCATATAACAGTAATATTAATAATGTCATCTCATAATAACTATTAAAAGATGAATGATTTAAATATTATTATTCATTTTTAACATTATCATGCAATTAAACTAATTTTTATTTTTACACAACACTGAGTATGATTTCAACTTGTATTTTTTTCTTTTTTTATATACATAACATCTTAAAATGTAGCAAGTAAAATGACGAATATTTATATTTAGTATGGAAATTGCACAATTAAACATAGGTATGAAAATGACATTGCTACATACTAAATAGTTTTACAAACTACATTATTAAAAAATTCTAATCTAAATATAACTCAAATACTGCACAGAGAATTGCATATAAAATTAAATAAAAAATGAACAAAAAATTTGTATAAATAAAAAAATTCAAAATGGAACTAAATAATTGGTATGTGTACAAGCATTATAGATCAGTGCTTGCCAATCATCATACTCAATAATATAGAATTAATACCAGAGTTTTATCAGTAATTATTTAGTGCCTATTGACTGTATTTGAATTCTGTGGTTATCATTATACAATGACTCAATCAGACATGTGCACAATACACTGCCTTTTATTTGGCCCCTCTGATTAATAAATTTTTGATTCTATGAAATATAAGATACAATAGGCAATAATGTAATCATAGAATAAATTCGAGTCTTATATCATATTAGGTCTTTGGCAGTGCTTAACCAAGATTTGTATCATTCATGATTATTTTTGTCAATTATTTTGTTATTTTTTTGTTATTGTAATCCATAAATTTTAAAGATTGGTAAACACTGATTTAGTCAAATGTTTGTCATTATAATTTTTATTTTTATTCTGAACTGTCTTTTCATTGTAAGGCAACCCATTATCCTCATCTTTAATCCTCATCTTTAATCTATTTAATTTCACTTTCCTCAAATTTTTATAATTTCGTTGTTTTTTATTAGTTTTATTAAGTTTTATTATCTTCTGTATATTTGTTATTTTTCAATCATTTAACACGAAATATAATACATTTTTTATATGTTTTTGTTATTATTTTCTTTTTCTTTTTCATTTTCCTCTAGTCTCCCTTCTGTTTTTTCCTCTTTTTCTTCCTCATCTTTCTCCTCTTTTTCTTCCTCATCTTCCTCCTCTTTTTCTTCCTCATCTTCCTCCTCTTTTTTATCTACTTCTTCTTCACTTCTTTCATTATACTGTTCAATCTTATTAATTTTTTTATCATTTTCTTCATCATCTCTATCTATTTCTGCTTTATCGTTTTCTTCTTCTTTTTTCTCATCTTCAGATTGTTCTACTTCTTCCTTATCTTCTTCAATCTCTTCTATCTCTTCAATCTCTTTTGTTTCTTCAACTCCTTGTACTTCTTCCTTTTCTTTTTCTTCATTATATCCAATTGGCTTTATTTCTGTCCTCTTTTGTATTAAATATTTTTTCTGTTCTTCTTCTTCTATTTCTATTTGTTTTCCTTGATAAATTTCTTTTATTTCATCTTTATTCTCAATTTCCTCTTTATTATTTTTTTTAATACTTAATACTTTTGCTGTATCTTTTGAATTCAAGATTCTTATATTTTTCGCATTTTTTTCTTGATCTTCTTCATCAATTTCCTAATATAATAAAAAGATATTTAACAATTTTATTTTTAAAAATTAATAAAAATTATATTTAATTAAATATATAATAATTATACTTCGAAAAAGTATTGTCACAATAATAAATAAAATAATATAATAACTAAAATATAAAATAAATTATATAAATTTAAATAATAATTGAAAATAATAATATATATACTAAAAAGAAAGTTTATAAATGCTAAATGTAATTATTCAATTAATAATTATATGATGTAAATGTGAAATATATGTATAATGCATTCTCAAAATTAAAAATTAAAATATTAATTTTAATAAAATATTAATAAAATATTAATCAATTTAGAATGTAAATTAGATATTAATATTTACAACATCACAGATAAATAATGTTGCATATTAATATTAAATTTATATGTTAATTAATATTATTTTAAAACAATAATTTTGATTATTTATCGTTTCTGTGATTTGTTGTATTTTTATGTTAAATAATCTATACAGAAGCAAATAATTAAATGAATGAAAGAATCACCAAATAAAACAAGGCTCCACAGATTCAGATTTGATTCTGTTGTAATTCTAATATTTTCTTACAGCTGTATTTTGGTCGAGACTGATGAGAGAGAGAGTCATTTTGCCTGAAAGTACAATAGGTGCCTCTACATCCTCTTCTGCTTTCTGAGCTTGAGTTTCTGAATCTGTTACAAGCAATTCACATTGTGGAGGAAGAGCACCTTCTAAATATATTGGTTTTGGTGGTGTTTTTTCCCTCTCAATATGACTAAAACAGAATAATTGTATTTATTAAAAATAATATAAATTTTAATAAATATACTTTTTTCAAAATCTCTCCATTACCTTGGTGAAATTGGAATTATAGGAGTAGTAGGTCTACTACCCTTATTCTCACAACTAGCTGTCATTTCCATACCCATGACTTTAATAGTTGGTGAATGTTCTATGTTTTCTACTTTATCTGCTGTACTATACTGAACCTGAGCAATGGTATTGTCCTGTAAATTAAATTTTTTAAATAAAAGATCTTATATATTATTTTCTTAAAAATATAATTATACCTATTTTGAATATAATGTAAATATAATTTATAATATAAGTATTATATTATAATCGTTAATATTTATAAATCAATAAAAAGTAAATATTTTTAATTCCTTTCAAAAATATAAAATAGCATTCACACTCAAAAATTCATACATTCGTAAAAACGGTTAAAAAAATCATGCTATTGATTTAAAAAAGTTTATAATATAAAAGGAAATAACTTAACTTAATAATTTATAAGCGTGCATTTAAATTCATTAATTTAAAAAAAAAATCATATTTGACAATATATAAATACATTACAGATTATTTTTATATTTAATATGTTTTGATTTATAACATATTATAAATAGTCTTAAATATTATCTCAATACTGATTCTTTAATATTAGAATATTTGAACAAAATAAATTTTGTTATTTATGGAAAAAATTTAATATAAACATTGGTTATTCTTGTTAGAAAATCTTTTAGGCAAAGAATATACCTTAGATGAGCGATCAATCCCTGCCAGGCCTTTGGACTTTGGAGGCCCATCTACTATTTAAATGTAAAAATAAAAACTATAAATTCTAAATTATTTAAGAATTAAATTTATCAATTTAAATGTTTTAACGAGTATTTCACTCAGCTAAAATATGAGTATGCACTTTTTTTATAGAGATAAATATATACAAAATAATCATTAATTTAAAGAATGGTTATACAAGCATTGAAATATAAGAAAAAGCGAAATATCGAAGATTTTATAACGAATACGCAAAATGTAATATACAAGAGGAGAGGTAAAACTTGAAACGCAATCAGAACACAACAACGTGCATATTTCTAAAGACTAAAGAACTGAAAATGTAAACTGCTTCATAATTAATCTAGTAAACCTTGAATTCTTGTTGTGGATTTGGACTATGCATAACTGAACGTGATATGTTGCCCATCTGAACAACAATTCTTTCCATGGCTGCTTCTGTCTCGACCAAACGGCGTCTCAGTTGATCTATCTCTATGTCTCCTGCCGCTTCTTGTGTTCCAGCATGTATAACATTATCAAATGTGTTCAGAGAATATACACGAATACTTACAATATTTTTAATTTTAATCTAATATTTTTTTGTTATATTTATGATATAAATACGTGTGTGTTCTAATTGTGCAAACCTTGCATCATGCAACACCATTTAAAAATCTGATTAGATACTCAAAAAAACATGTACCTTATTTTTCAGTATTTCTTTAAAGGAACTAGCTTTCAAGGAAAACACTGCATTAATGATAATGTAAATAAAGTGTGGTCAATATCTTTTAAATACTTAAAAAACTTACGATCTTTTAATTCCTCTAAGGTAGGAGTAGGTCTTTGTGGTGATGGAGATCTTTCCTTTTGATAATTCATTGTACCACCAGTCATTGCAGTAGCAAAAGCTTCAGGACTGAATACCATTTTTCGAAATTCTTTTTCTGCTGCAGCACCTGGATATTCCGAAATAATTTCACTATCCGAATTTTTTCTCAGCACCTAATAAAAAAATTTGTAACAAAATTTTATAAAGATTAGTAGTTATAATACTAATCTAATTATAATATTAAAATTTTTAAACCTTAAAAATTATAAAATATTAAAAATATTAAAACCTTAAAAGATATTTTACCTTAACAATTGTATATAAGAAAAAAAGTACAATTCCTAAAGTATACAATGGCATAATAATTCCCATAGTACCACTTCCTTTTGGTGCAGGAACAACATGTCCTGCACCACCTAAAGGTGGTCTCATTTTTGGCACAACATGATCAGGTCTATCTGAAACTTTTGGTACAATATGAGAAGAAGGTATAGCTCTACCACGTTCTCTCAATGCAGGATGTAAACCACCTGCATGTGGAGGTGTACGTCGTTCTTGTTTTATTGTATCTAGAAATATAAATATGTTTTTAGATGTTATTTAAAAAAATTTTAAATATATAACACAAATAGAATTCAAAATTCTATTATAATTATTTTATCATTTTAAAATTCAATATTATAATGTATATGTTAGTAATATATTATTATTTTATACAATGAAAAAGTTTATTACATATATTTAAAGCTATAACTATAGAGTAAATTTATTCTCATCTACTCATTTCTACTTATATTTGTTCTTTTGGCAACTTGCCAACTAGAAGAGATAACTTGAATCTGCTTTCCATATATAATTAGTTAGTTTAATAGTATCAAATTATATTTTTCATAATAAATACAATCGATATCTCAATAATTCAATTCAAATAATATAAATATATTAATAATAAAAAAAAACTGTGCATGCTGTTATTAATAGTTAATGTTAAAAATTTTGAATAAAATCTTTTATAATTCTTACTGTGTGGCATTAAAATATGATATCTGATTAAATGTGGAGTTCCTAGTTGAGAAAGAGGTATACCAAAATTTATTTTAAGACAAAGAGAACTATTAAATGATCTTATTTCTTCTAAAACTTGTTTATAAGATTTTTCCAGATGTTCTCTTTTAGCAAGAAATGTAGATAAATCTATACCACATCTAGCTAAAATTTCTTCTCTACATAAACTTGCACTTTGTGGTGTTAATTTTATAGTTTTCAAAGCATCTCTTATTCTTGGATCAATTTGATGGTGTTTCAATATATTCTGACATATTTCATACATAATATCAGCTGCAGTAACATCACTTTCAAAGATTACATCGCAGCATGCTAATAAACATTTTTAAATTTAACTTAATAACAAGAAAAAAATAACATTTTAATAGTTTATGTTAAATAATTATTAAATAATTCAAAATATAAGAATTAAAAAAAAGTAAAATTTAAAACTGAAATTAAATCATTGAATTTTCTTAATTCAATATAAATATACTTCAAAAATAATTAAATTAGAAAACTTTAATATATTATGCATTCTTCTTTATTTTTTACAAATAAAATATCTTTATAAAATCTTACCAGAATTGTCGGTCATATGATGTGGATTGACAGATGCTGTGAGCATAGGATAGAAAATTTTCGGCCATAATACCGCAAAACACCCGGCTACAATGGCTAAGATAAAAATCGTCTTTCTCGGACCGAAATCTGTTATTTCAGCCATATTCGTAAATTTTTCGTTCGTATAACTCTCGCAATTTCGATAAAAGATAAAACAACTGTAAATCTTCCACTATTACGTCCAGGGATCGTAAAAGCGGATGGAAGACACAGTCACAGCGCACTGTCGTCTGCTATTTCTGTCATGGAACAGGGCTGTGTCTATTGACTTTCGTTCCCATAATATTTTTCTTTAATTTATCTATATTAGAATACATTTAAATAATTAATTGTTAAGAAACATTTTAATGAATTTAATGTTTGATTTTTTTATCTTAATGAAATAACAAAAAAATTCATATAAACATATTTGTAAAGAATTCGTAACGATTTTTATATTTAAAAACTAAATAAATTTTAATATTAACATAATAGAATAAATATTACAGAAAAATAAAGTAATTTTATTAAATTTTTTTTTATTTAGAATTAACATTCTACTTATTAGTTATAAAAGTAAGCCAAAAGACAAGCCAGAAATAGCAGACAATGTCACATAAGCAAAGAGAGACCTTATTTTAGGTAAATAGTATAAATATGTATACTTCTTTTACTTGCATTTATTTACAGAATAAATTATACATAAAAATTTAATAGTAAATAATTTGTTAATGATTTCTAAAGTTTATAATGTTCTATAAATTATTTAAGTTTATTCTGGACCACCTCTCTGTAATAAAAAAGGATTCATTTAATATGATTTTTTTTCTCATTATTCATAAAGATAAAAAAATATGCAAATTATTATTTAGAAATTATTATCATTATAATTATATACTCATTTATATTTTAATGACTTTTATTAATGAATTTTATATTATACAAACGAGAAATTTAATTATATTATAAATAGTAAAATAAATAGTATACTTACATTAATATATGCAATTTCTTTCTCATCAATGGGTCGTCTTTGAAATCGCGCAGGAAGATAAAGATCTTCTATTGTTGGTAAAACAACTACATTAGGTCCCGTTGCACTAGGATTATTTTGTTCTAACATAGCCGAGTCTAAGTGCTTAGATGGTGGATTTGAAGTTGTATCTGCAGTAGTTAACCAATAACAAGGATTTCAGTCGGCTTTTTCAATTGAATTTTTTCAATTGAAATTTTCAACATTCGATGGTATTCAGTAATTTTTCTTTTACATTACCTTTCTGAATCCCACCTTTACGAAATTTAATCAAAGGCACGTGTGGTTTTACTACCTAATGAAATTTAATTCTTATAAATTGATCACGTTTTATTATGTACATATATTAATCTATGCATACATACATATGCATATATTCTTCTTACAATTATACCGATGCACTGACCTTCCAACCTTTGCTTGCCATCATAATTGTTTTTTAATGTATCTTATGCGAAGACCAAGTTTTACTTGCAACTTCTTTCAATCACTTTAAAAGTCTCAAATAGATGGCGTATTCTAACATATTCAATGAGTACAAAACAATCGTGAAATATTTGTATAAGGTTAACTAGTCTTATAAAGTTAATATGAACTATATGGTGTTAAAAATTAAAAAAATAACATTTCTATTTAACTTCGTTCAAGTATATATTCTTATTCAAATCTATATTGTATAATAAATATGTATATATATCAAAATATACATTAAATTTAATAATTATTTTAATACATTCAAATAAAAATGTAGGTCAAATAGGTTATTTGTATTACGAAATAAAAAATATATAAATCTTCAATTGTTATCTCTTGAAATTTTCATAAATAAAATAATTACTTTTTATTTATATTTATCTTATATTTTATTTAATGTGGTAGATATATAGTAAAGATAATAAATTCATTGTATAAATTTTATTTTATTTTAATGTAAATTTAACTTAATTACAAAGTATTTGGCATCAAAAAATGTTTTTGATAAATTAAAATTATACAGAAAATTAAAATGAAAATGGATAATAATACCACATAAAACGTGGTTATTTCAGCAGTCTTTTAATGATTATAATGACATTGATATTGTCATTATATTTACATTTATTAATATTAAGTTTAATCTACTTCTTCCATTCGTGAACTATCTTCTGTATCTCCTTCCAGAGGAGGAATTTCTTCTGTAGTTTGTTCTTCTGGTACAGATTCTTCTTCATCAATACCAAGTCCCAATTTAATCATTCTGTAAATTCTTGCAGCATGAACTTGTGGTTCATCTAAAGTAAAACCAGAAGATAAAAGTGCTGTTTCAAACAATAAAATTACTAAATCTTTTACTGCTTTATCATTTTTATCTGTTTCTGCTTTCTGATGTAAAGTTTCAATAATAGTATGGTCAGGATTTATCTCAAGATGTTTTTTTGCAGCCATATATCCCATAGTAGATGTATCTCTAAGTGCTTGAGCTTTCATAATTCTTTCCATATTAGCAGTCCAACCATATTGTGAAGTAACTATACAGCAAGGTGAATCGACCAATCGATTTGAAACTACAACTTTCTCTACTTTATTGTCAAGAATATTTTTCATTACTTTACATAAATTTTCATACTTGGCTTTGTCTTCTTCTCTTTTCTTCTTTTCATCTTCATCTTCAGGAAACTCTAAACCTTCTTTAGTTACAGATACTAATTGTTTTCCATCAAATTCTTTCATTTGTTGTACTACATATTCATCAATAGGTTCTGTCATATAAACAACTTCAAAGCCACGTTTTTTTACACGTTCAACAAATGAACTGTTTGCAACTTGGTCCTTGTTCTCTCCAGTAATGAAGTAAATATGTTTTTGATTCTCTTTCATTCTGCCTACATAATCCTTAAGAGAACATACTTCATCTCCAGAAGCTGAAGTGTGATATCTCAAAAGATCTGACAATTTATTACGATTAGAACTATCCTCATGAATACCTAATTTAATATTTTTGCTAAATTGTTCATAGAATTTTTTATAATTATCTTTGTCTTCTGTAAGTTCTTCAAACAATTCTATGCATTTTTTTACAAGATTTTTACGAATAACTTTTAAAATTTTATTTTGTTGAAGCATTTCACGAGAAATGTTCAAAGGAAGATCTTCACTATCAACTACTCCTTTTATGAAATTTAAATATTCTGGAATTAACTGTTCACAGTTGTCCATAATGAATACTCTTCTTACATATAATTTAATATTATTTTTCCTTTTCTTATTTTCAAATAAATCAAATGGCATACGTTTTGGAATAAAAAGTAAAGCTCTGAATTCTAATTGACCTTCTACAGAAAAATGTTTAACAGCCAAATGATCTTCCCAATCATTTGTCAATGATTTGTAAAATTCACCATATTCTTCTTGTGTAATATCATCAGAATTTCTAGTCCAGATAGGTTTTGTCTTGTTTAATTCTTCATCTTCAGTATATTTTTCTTTGATAGTCTTTTTTTTCTTCTTTTTTCCTTCTTCCTCTGATGGTTCTTCATTTTCATCTACATCTTCAATTTTTGGTTTTCCATCATCTTCCTTTTTCTCTTCCTCTTCTTCAGCTTCATCCTCACTCAGTTCTTTTTCACGTTCTTTCTGCACAAGTAATTTAATTGGATAACCAATAAATTGAGAATGTTTTTTTACAATTTCTTTTATTTTACTCTCTTCTAAATATTCAGTTTGATCTTCTTTCACATGTAAAACAATTTTTGTTCCTCGTCCTAATGTTTCTCCATTATCATGTCTAACAGTAAATGATCCACCAGCACTAGATTCCCATAAATATTGTTCATCATCATTGTGCTTTGAAATAACAGTGACTTTGTCTGCTATTAAATAAGCAGAATAAAAACCTACACCAAATTGTCCAATCATGGAAATATCTGCACCAGCTTGAAGTGCTTCCATAAAAGCTTTGGTACCAGACTTTGCAATTGTACCAAGATTATTTACCAAATCAGCTTTAGTCATACCAATACCAGTATCAATAATAGTCAAAGTACCATCATTCTTGTTTGGAATAATTTTAATAAATAATTCTTTGCCATTATCAAGCTTAGAAGGATCAGTTAAAGATTCATAACGAATCTTATCAAGGGCATCACTAGAGTTTGAAATAAGTTCTCTTAAAAAAATTTCTTTATTTGAATAAAAGGTATTAATAATCAATGACATAAGTTGAGCAATCTCTGCCTGGAATGCAAAAGTTTCTACATCTTCTGCTTTTGTTTCCATTTCTGTTGACATCTGTAAAAAAAAAAATTAGATTAGAAAAAAAAAAAGAAGTTAAACAATTTCAAATTACGCACATACACACATAAATTTCTATTTTTAATTTATATATGAAACATTTTATATATGCATTTCTTATTTTTTTTCACATGTGATATGCATTATTTTTATTATATAATAAATCGAATGATATTTCCGGATGTAATTTAAAAAAAAACAAATTTATACGAATAAAAAAATGTGACAGAATAGAGTTAAGATTAATTTTTTAATAAAACTATTAAATTTTAAATAACATTTAATAAGAACGTAAATCAATAAAAATTTACTGATTATTTATTGTTTAGGAAATATATTTTATGTAAACACATTAAATATTTTTTAATAATTAATTTAAAATAATTATACCTTGATATTCAGTTAAACCAATGTTAAAATACACCTCAAAAATTTATAAACACAGTATCGGACACTTTGCAGTTTATTGAATGAAGACGCGCATTGAGTAGGTTTGCTTTTATATACTCACTAAAATTCTAGAATGTTCTAGAATGTTCTAGAACATTTTTATCTCTTTGGATACCTCATATCCGGGAAAATTTAAATTCATCTCGATAATTTTTAATTAATAAATATTTTTTATCTATATTTTCAATATCGTTTATCTATTATAGAATAAAAATGCATAATTTTTTTTTAAAATATATAGATATTTGTTATTAAATAATGGAAATTGATTTGATTTTCTTTTTCACTTTAATGTGATACTTCCGGCATTTAGTTTTATAAGTCAAGGAAGCAAATAATATCAAAATTTTTATGACAAGTGAATAAATAATTTTTATCTTAACTCTTTTTGTTCGTTAATCATATCTATCAATGAATATCATTAGTTGGTATGTAAATTTAAATGTATTATTTATGATTATATTAAATAGAAATTATTGACCATTATATCGTCAAATATTATCGAACCATGTGTTCGATATTACGCGGCAAAAATTTTCTTCTCATCATATTATATTATTTTTAGCTTTTGATTCTTTTCAAATATATTTTCTTTTTATATATTAAGCGAAATTCCATTGTGTTAAAAATTTTTAATGTTTTAAAAATATATTATTAATATAATTTATGTATAAATGAGTATGATTTCTAAAGTTGATTCGTTCTTATTATTTTAATTTAATTTTTATTTCTATAGTTTTAAGAGAAAATTACTTGTATAATGAATCACATATATTTATTGTAGTTAAAAAAATAAGAAATGCATTATTAATTAATAAATTAATAAATTATCGGAAATAGGAAGCATTACATATAGAAATAAAATATATGTATATATATAAATTTTTTTATATATATATTTTTAATATTATAATTCATTAATTGAAATTAAAAAAAAAATTAAAAGTCGTAAGTAAATAAATTAGTAATTGAAAAAAAAAAAAGTTTTGTAAAAACTTCGAGAATCCAGTCGGTATATAATCATATTTCTTTATATATATCGGTATGTGGCGCCCCCATTGCATAGGTTATTACAATTTTATTTCTTATCGTTATTTGAAATGGAATTTAAATCTTATTAAACATGTACTTGGTTTGTACATTATAGTTTTCTTAGATAAACGTATTTTTGTTTACAATTATTATCTTAATTTTTCTTCTTATTTTAATTTCTGAAATATAAAAATTATTTTATTAAAATATTTTTTAATTTTACAATTTATAAAAAAGAAACATTATTACTTTTTATTTAATTATAATTTAAATTTATTTTAAAATAAAATAATTGATAAAACCATATAAAAGTTAATAAAAAATTTCTAAGAATACGAAATATGATTACATACGAAATCAATTGGAATAGCTTGAAAATTCTGAAATGTTCTTAATAGGTAATCGAGTCACGTGGCAATGACACTACTAGTAATTACAAATGCCTAACCCGTAGATTTTCATGCAGAATGAATACAAAAATCTTTGAACCATGTTAGATGTATTCTTTTTTTTTATATTCAATGTAACTCCAATGTAACGCTTGTTAATTCTACAGAAAAATTTTTTTTCATTGATATAATTAATTCTTAGAAATTTGAAAGATTTTTAAAAAATTCTTTTTATTTATTTTTATAAAAATTTATATTTATTTATAATATAACAAATTATTTATAATATAATATATACATAAATATTGGCATTTATTTTTAGATTCATCAATTTGTAAATAATCAATTTAGTCGAAAAATCAAAAAAAAATCGTTGAAGTTGATATGGCGAGGAGCTTAACTCCGGTAACCTAGCTTTATGATGTCGAATAATACTCATACAGCTAGATAACCAAAGAAAATGTCCGCGCCAAGATCTTCTTGTTGTCTTAAATAAATAAAAAAATAATTTCGATGAAAATTGATCATCTAAATCAATGAAATCGTCGAGAATTGAAAACCTGCTTTGCCATTTAGCAATATCGAATCTTTCTTGATACTGCAAATATCGGTAGACATGGATCAATCGTTAACGCCTTTTATACGAGAATGTCTCTTGATCGAGTCGCTATTTCCTGGTGCAGATAATGACATGCACGTGTCGATGGTGTCCCCACTCTGTAACAGAAAGACGGAGAAATCGGAAACCGCTTTACAACAATCGTCTCTTTGTCGCGTAACCACGAATTGATTGATACGCGCACAGCTTTGAAAAGTGAAACACAACCGTTGACATTTCGGAGTGAAAGTTAGTCGGTGAGACGGGCCTTCGGGATAGCCAGAGGCTACGAGTGTATATCTGAAAATTCTTCTCTCGTTACCAGGCCAAAGTCATTCTAAAAGTACGATATGAGAAATAAAATCGAATGCAGAGAAAACGGTAGGCATATGGTAACAATTTTTGATTAAGTGTCTTACTTGAACTGAAATGTAAATTTAATAATATGATGAAACGAGGCGATACGGTTTTGCTGAATCGTACAATGCGCAAGACATTATATCGTTACGTCATAATTACTTTGACTCAAACACGTATCTTGCGATATCATTCAGTTTCCTAGTTGCCATTTTCGTCTAAATGATTCGCGATTTTAATAAAAATTACGATTTAAAACTGCGTGTACGTGTCCAAAGATAAATTTCAGATTCTGAGAATGTCACGTTTAAATCGCGTAAAATGTAACTAGTGTTTTGCTCAAATTGATTAAATAGCTACTAATACGTGCAACAATCAAAACAGCTTCAGATATTAATAAAATTTCAGACAACTTATCAACACGGATTAAATTTTATTCGAGTCGTAATATCTTTTAAAATAAAGAAATTTATTTAAACTTTCTGGTTATAGATTAAAGATTGTAATATCCAATGCTTTTACTTCGGTCAATCCGTTAGTAGACCACTACGATGTTTCGTAAGAACTTCCATTTGGAGAAAGTTATGATCTCACGCTGCAGTGCACGCGTGGCTGGGTTCTATTTTATCAAGTTGTTCAACGCTTTCCGTGCTTCTTCCAATTTCTTTATCTGCTTAATTCTTCAATCTCGATATTAAATACGCGTATGATCTTGAGCAGAAATGTTATAAATTTTTCAAGAAGCTGCAAAATATGGAAACCGGACACATTTGGCAGAAATTTTATATTTAAATAACACGTTTATCGAATCTGATATGCAGTAAAATACGCCAGTTTTAGGAACGTTATCGAATTTCGCAAGAGATAACTTAAGAGATTGTTACGCGAGTTTTATCTGTTCGTTCGTTGATCCATAATTCTTGAGAATATAAAAATAAGATTTAATAAACGAATCTCTAACGATGAATATATTTAAAATTGGATAATGATTATCGCATTTAGAAGAAACGATCCATGAATTTTTCCTTACACGTGTAAGAATGAAAGTACAAAAGATCCTACATAAGAGAGGAGTAAAAGATCAAAACAAAAAAAAAAAAAAACAAAAAGAAAAAAGAAAAAAGAAAAGAAACCGTGGCACACTCACCTGCGAAATTGCCGGTTTATTTTTGGCCCGCTCTCATATCGGACGTAACAGGAAGGCTGACCAGAAAGATTTAGCCTCGATTCAACAATAATCCCCGACTTTCTAAAACTTAATTTTCTTTATTTTTTTCCCTCCATTGAAAACTGGTATAACGACAAAAGCAACTGAGAACTCTAGTCTAGTTCATTATTAGAGAATAGCTTATCCAAGTTGCGAAGTCCATCGTCACGTACCTATAGCAAATACGAGTGAGTACCTATCTTTCATGATAAGCCGGCCTTCGATTCTTTCCATTTGTTTGTCACGGTTGGTACAGCTGAACTATATTATTATTATCGTGCATTCTCTCCCATGAAAAGCGATAAAAAAAAAAAAAACTTTTGCGAAATACGAGAAAAAAAGATCATATAATTCGTTCCAAAGATCGAAAGAGCGCGGATAATTTGATAGCACAGATTTCTAATAAAAATCGGCAATAATTGTTGGAGGCGAAAAGCTATTTTAGGCATCGTATTCCAAGGCTAGTCGGTTTAACGGTCTAATTAACAGTTTACGATTTAATTAACAGTCCCGTGTCCAGTCGAGCCATTGCAGGGTCTTTGCACGATACGCCTTATTGACCGTACGTTTTATCGACAACTTTTCTGCTGCGTTCCTTAGTTTGTTGCGCAACGATCAGGGATCCGTGGTTCGTGGTTATCCGCGTCGACACGCGCGTCTTCCAAATCACCAACTTACCCCTCCAATGGAAAATCGCGAGACGTTAAGACGTTAATAACGTTGAATCTGTACCCAGTGGTAAATTTGTTTCCTAACGAGACAGGCGCTTTCAATGCGACTTCCAATCGTTTACGCAAACACAGCTGTACGAGTACTCGAGATAGCCGGGGCTAATGTCGCTTCACTTATAGTCATTATCACTTCAAGTGTAGTTATCGAGCTTGATTTAATTTTCC
>NW_006263561.1:267847-271070 GCF_000469605.1 Apis dorsata | reverse complement strand
CTACGGTTTCGCGGGTCTTTTTTTTTTTCATTATTTCTTGAAATATCTTCACCATCCTTTTTCTCATCTCATTGTCACAGCATCACGAAAATTAGTTTCCCCTTATTTGCATTCTTGTTATCGCTTCTTTCAACCAGCAAGTTTCGGTCATCTGGAAAGCAAATTAATTCGTTGATTGTTCGAGAGAATGTATCTATTAGAAATTTGAAAAATTTGAATTTTAAATGTTTAATAAGATTTAAAAATTCGAATTCGAAAATTTAAAATTAAAAAAAAAAAAAATGTAAATATTCAAGTATTCAACAACAAATATAAGAAAATAGCGCAATTAATTAAATTCGAATTATCGATGAAGCAAAAAATAGAATATAAACAACAGAATATAAACGAAAAGTGAGATTTTCATATAAATGTTTAAACGATGGAAGGAAACGATTACGGTAAAGCGATATTTGTCTCATTATTTACTTTACAAACAAAACGCTTTAACTTGCAAATTAATTTATTATCGCGAAATGCGTAGATGTTTTAATATAATGTAAAATTTTTTACCAGGAGAAAAAAACAATCAAGAAAAGAATTTTAGTTTTCAATCTAATATCCCGATATATTCGAATTATGGCTATTCGACGACACTTGGACCGCTTAATCGGTGTCATTCTCAACGGAGGATTCACGGCTCGATACCATACACGCGGTGCAGTCAAACACAGGTATGCATATGTGCGTTTTATTTCTCAGTCGCTCGCTCTACCGTGCAAATCTTGAATGCATTCGCCGGCACGTTGAAGATCGTTCGCGATACAGGCTTCCGCAATGCTATATCGCTACCGCGCCGCCGATCTTCGTCGAAGCTGTGACGCAGAAAAGACAATTTTTTGCTCTTTAGTGAGAAAAATTCAAACAAGTTCATGGAAATAAACTCGAGTTATGTTTGTGAGAATTGAGGAATTTTTTGTTCTTCTTTTTTTCTTGAAATAAAAAAAAAACGACTAATCAAGCCAAAACTTTATCGTATATTTTAAATCATATTTGAAATCTTTGAATGCTATAATTGATTATATATATTAATATATATGTTAATAGATATATATATATATATATTAACGGTCAAAATCATTGTGTTCTCGAACTAACATCAGTTTAAAAATAAAAACAAATGTGAACGTAAATTGATTATTGAGAAAAGTCTTATTTACTTGACACGAAGTTCAAAAATCATTGTTAACTATTAAATTACTAGTAAATAAAAAATTTGAAAACGAATTTCATTTTAATTAGAAGCAATGGACGTTATTATCGATTGTAATTTTCTAATATTTGGTCGTAGGAAATTTGAAAAGAAAAGATGATATTAGAAGCATCGGAGAATATTTTGGCATGGAAGAATAGAACGAACAAAAGCGTTCGAACGACTATCATTTTTCCATGGTAGTCAGATACAACCTGTTGCTAAGAGGCCTGAGGAAATTCGCACGCGAAACGGTGCGAATCGGCAAGTAGTAGACTCGACTCAGACAAGCGCAAAGGACTGAGTAAGAAAAAACATTGGCCGTAAATGTGGAATCGAGAAGATTTTTCGATTTTGAATTGTAATATCTTAAGAAAAAGAAAAGAGAGGAAAGAGGAATCACAATACCGTTCGAGCCGAGAAAGATGACGATTGAAGAAAGAAATGAATAGCTGACTAGACAAGAATGCAAACGCGGCAACATTTGCCTCGACCTTGTCAGTCACGTTTACCGAGAATCAACAGAATTTTATTTATTTTATTCAAAACCAATGAATCCTAACAGTTAAGTCTTCATATTCGTAAGTAGAGAAATTGTTATCTTTACTTAAATAATCTTTCTTTTCTTTATTAATTTAATTTAATTTAATTTAATTTAATTTTTATTATAACTTATGATATATTAAACAGATCGCAAGATCGTATCGAATAATATTTGGATCAATGGCGCGAGAATGTGTTTTTTTAATGGAAAAGAGAGAAGAGCATACCTGTTGTTCGAGTTGAGGACACGGCCCGAACCAATACGTGAATTTTAAGTCCGCTACTGCTTGCTCCGTCTTACCAAGGGCACATAGACTCGTATCGAAAGAAGAGGAAAGAGAGGAGTCACACCTGGCGCGGTACAAGATGAGATCACTACCGCACTCACTGATCAACTGGCCCCGCGCCCCACGTCTGGGGCCGCACGCACCTTTCGCGTTACCCCTTCCCCCTCGAACTCCGGAACCTGGAGCTCCTTGGCCCCCTCGGGGCCCCTTCGGCCCTCTTCCACCCTCCAGTCCCCTCCATATCCTCTTTACCTCTTCAGCTTCGTTTCGAATGCCCATTGGTCCGTTCAAATCGACATCGTGACGTCACCGAACCGAACTGCCGACATATATACGAGAGGAACGAGTCTCTCTCTTTTCTTCTTTCCTCTCCTCTCCCCTCTCTTACTTTCTACACCGCTCCATTCCGTTCCTTGCCGTGCTGTTCCCCTTCGTGGATCCACTCTTTTCTCTTGTATCTTCTCTCCCCTATGCTCTTCACTTGGTCTTCTTTCCCCGACTACCTGTCCTCCTACCTATGTCCGTTTTCTATCGTTCTCTTCTTCTCTGTCCCTCCCTCTCTCTTCCCTTCTTTGGTCGGTCTTCTCGTTTGGCCGGCTCTCTTGGAGCATTACCGCGGCATCCCTGTCCTTCTACCTGGTTGATTCGTTCTTTATCGCGTTGCCTCGTCTACCTTTTCCTCACGCCGGCATCTCGTTCTCCTTGTTCTCGAACGCTCTTCTGGCTCTTGCTGCGAGTTCGCGATCTTTCCACACGACGTCTCGTATATTCCCCTTTTGTTTCTTCCGTTTTATAACCGTTGACCCGTAAACTTTTCTTTTTATATTCTCTCCTTAACGATCTTTGCAGATTTTTCAAAGATAAAGTTTTGTTCAGGATTACATCGCCCTCTTCTTCTCTTCTTCTTCTTCTTCTTCTTCTTTTTCTTCTTCTTTTTCTTCTTTCCTGTCAATAAGAAGCTCCAGTTTCTATTTTCACTTCTTCTTTTCTAATGTGAAAAGCTTTCTTTTCCCGTTAACAATGGCTGTCGGTTACCTATACGGTGCGTTGGTGACTTGCAATGTTCGTAGGCAGCTCAGATCCGTTAAGTCGAATCGTGGTTCCTTTCCTCTTGGTCGGTCGCGGCTGTACCGGTCGCCAGCCAACGAGATTGTCCGCAAGA
>NW_006263561.1:266166-267553 GCF_000469605.1 Apis dorsata | reverse complement strand
CGCGGTGGTTGCCGCCACCGCCACAGCCACCGCCATCGCCACCGCCACCGCCAACGTCGTCGCCACAACGAAGCGAGAGTAGCCCGCCAGGTATATGGGGAGACAGAAAAAGGAAAAAAGGACGCATTCCAACGACTATAGTCGGTCCATAACGATTCCCATACGTTGAGAGTGCGCAACGAACAACCAATGACCCCTCTACCGATCTCTCGCGCCTCCTCCTTTTCCCTCCTTCTCAGCCTTCTTTTTCTCTTCCCTTTCACATCCTCTCCTTCTCCGTTTCTCATCTTCCTCCTGTTCTCTCTTCTGCGTTTTGCACGATTCCACGTGTCTCGTCTCGTCTTGTCCCTCTTTTTCTTTCTTCTGTCTTCTTTTTCTCTTCTCTTCTCTTCTCTCCTCTCTCACCGATCGTTTCGCTCGCGTACCTGTCTACGTACGTTTACCTATACATACGTGCGCGTCGCGTACACCTCGCGCGATCGAGGTGAAGGCTCGGCCTCGTATGTACCTCTACGTAGCCGGTCTGTCCTCTCGTTTTTCGAAGAATTCACGACGTCACCACAATGATCGCCGACGAGTCGAATATTTCTCGAATACCCAAACTACCTTCTTCTTCTTCTTCTTCTCCTTCTTCTTCTTCTCCTTCTTCTCCTTTTTCTCCTTCTTCTTCTTCTCCTTCTTCTCGCCCCTTCTCGAATATCCTCGTCGGGCTTCTCGGCTTTGCACCTCTCTTTGGCAACCGAACGAATCCAATCTTTGCTATACTGACTTAACTTCCATGGATACACCTTGACTCTGATTCTAATTTTAATTACAGATATATAAGAGAAGAAGTCGATTCGATTTTCTTCATTGCGTATTCACCTGAGAAGATTACTCGATGATCCTTGTCGAATGTATTAGCGACGGGACACGAAAATTCGTGGGGAAGAATACTCTTTGATAGACCTTGCGTGGGAATTTCATGCGTGCCTCGACGATAGCACTTTTTCTCGATTCCTCGTCGAATTTCGTAATAAGATATTATTCTTTTATTTCGAATACGTAAATGCGAATACATGCGCGCACGCATACATATGTTAGATTATTAAACTTGATGTTCTCATCTGTCGAATTCCTTCTCGAATGAATGAAGGAATTAGTAATCCGTTTCAGGATGTGATAGGATGTGATATTCGTCTGATAATTGTCTGATAATTGTCTGATAATTGAACCATGTTCTACAACAAGAAAAATTGCGATTTAAAACGTCTACTCGTCGCCATCCGCATGCCTCGCTAATTAGCGGTACGTGACACGAAATGTAAAATTGTATATTTTCAAATTCGAGTTTAAATTGCACATTAAGCGTGGCGTGCCACGAAAACGATGGCTAATTCCAGCCATA
>NW_006263561.1:260039-264913 GCF_000469605.1 Apis dorsata | reverse complement strand
AAAAAAAAAAAAAAAAAAAAAAAAAGAAATGTAAAACCATCGATTGAACCAAGAATGAAAGCGTTTTTCCTTGATTGGACATGACAAGATTTGTTCAACGGAAGCCGCCGTAAAACTTGGACCGTTGGCACGAAAGACGGCCGTTACCGGGAGAAGACTATAGAAATCGGTTCGCACCTGCCTGGCCCGGTAAAAAGAAAAACCTACCCAGAACCCCCGTGAGCCCCGAGGTCTAAAGTAAGTTTATGGATGTCTCGCCCCTTATTCGTGACCGTCCCGGCACAGGTTTCGAGTTTGAGAGATTTCCAACGCTCCCGCGTTTTCTTATAGAGATTGTTGCTTTTCTCCGTGCCGATTTCCTTCACGAATATTTCGTATTCTCGTGTTTCCTCGTGTATGTGTTCATTGGGTAATACCATCGTGTATTGTGCACAAAGTTTTTACGAAGCCTTATCCGATCGAAGCTTGCAGATCACGGTAAAATATACGGTTGAAATATCGAAGGCGACGAAATTGATTTCAAAAATTACGTATTCTTCGTTACGAAATGGTGCTTGAAATTTCTATGATAGTTTTCTATAATAATAAAGCAAAATTCTGTCTTTTAATTTTGCAGAATCGTTCCATTCGTTATATGTTTTATGCAAAAGCTGAAGAAACTTCTTGAACCCATTTGTTTTCCCCAATCTTTCTCCCCAATCAACGTTTCCCGCCCCGGTAAACTTTTGACACTCTCATACCGTAAACATGTGTGGAAATGTATCCTCGATGCGATCGACGAGCCTTTTAAACCTGTTTCGTTGCAGAGGATACGAAAAAAGAGATCGCGGAACAGAACGAATAAACGTGTTGATAGTTTCACGAGAGAATTTAGTCTAACGTTTTCTAAGCGATACCGTTTCACATTTCCATACGATTAGGAATCTGAAAGGCTAATCCGCCAGGTTAACAGCTTCATTCTGTTTAAGTTAACGATCTTCGAAAAACTGTTGTACCCGATCGGATTCTACGATACGATTGAGTTGATGTTTTCATATAAGGAACGAAGAGAAGAGATATTTTGTATTATAATTATTATATTTGGTCGAAAAAAAAAAGAAAAGAATTTTATTCGTTGAAAATGAATTCGAAGCGGATTAAAAGTATATGGCGTTGTCGAGAAATCGACATTGCGATTGCGGGTCTGGAAGTGTTGAAGTCTCCGAACGACAAGATAAGTTAAGGTACGTTTTACAATCGTATTGCGACTCTTGGTATTATAATTTTTTCGCATAATTTCGCATAATTTAATTTGTTCGCATTTTTTCAGGATGTTGAAGGGGACAAAAAGAAATTTTTGAAGAGACTTGGATAATATCGTCGGTTGATAATCCGAATTAAAAAGAATGGAAAAGATCGAGAAGGGGAGAATCTAATTATCTTCGTACTGACGGGGAACGGAAATGCCCATACGTTTGAAGAAAAATCGAGATCGTTCCGAGTAGGAGAGTTCGCCAAAAAGTTTCGAGAGTAAAGAGAAGCTTCTGCCGAGAGAATGACTCGAGGCAGAACACCGATGATGTCATCGGTCGGCGGATACTCGCGCCTACGCTTTTCTCTCTACCAGTTTCACTGGCAGGGATACCGCGTGTGCTCGTTCTTGGAGCCACTCTACACGAAGACCCAACCTCCACTACCGATTCCCCTTTTCGCTTCTCTTCTTAGCTGTACCTTTCGCTTCTCTTCTATCCACTGGCTCGAGGTCTCTACACTTCGTATCGTACGAGGACGAGGGGAGCGATATAACGTGCCGAGGACATGCTCGATTCTACCTTCATGCCAGTCTACATTGCCGGTATATACCGGTTATGCAGATGGAGCTTGGTCTGGACCCCCTCGGCAAACCCTCCAACAGAAAATCTCATCTTATTCTTCTTCATCATCATCATCTTCTTCTTCTTCTTCTGTTCTTCTTCTTCTTCTTCTTTCTCCTCTTCCTTCTTCTCCTCATCATCATCGTCATTATCATTATCATCGTCGTTATCATCATAGTCATCCTCATCTTTCGTTGTCATCCACTTCTTCTTTCCCCTTTCCTCGCATCTTTTCTCTTCGTCTCTGTTCCCTCCTTGTTCGCCACTTATATATGTTAAGCCGTCGTTGTACTTTCCGTCTCTATCTCACGACAAGCAATGTTGCCTTTGCCTTTACACACGATCATCCGGATATACCTACGCTCGTTCGTCCCTTTTTCTCGATTTTTCTGCTTGCCCTTCGCTGTTTCGCTCCGTCTGAACTTCTTCGCAGCCGTTAAAACAGTTAAGGTACTATGGTATGAACGAAGATTGCACAGCTTTCTCGAAGTTATTTACAGACGGATTTTTTCCCTCAAACAGGTATTTCGCTTGATAGCTGGTAAGCCAACTCCGAAGTTGAAAATAAAGAATTCCAATCGATCGATCCGTCCCGTCCAAGATCAACGTGATTAAGGAATTACGCGGTTATTAATCGATCGTAATTTTTCTCTTGTCAATGCTCTTTTCTTTTCTTTTTAATTTCATCGCGTAAATTTGAATTACTATTTTTCATCGATATTTCAACAATTTTAACGAGGCAAATAATAAGCAGCAGAAAGAGTTATTCCGTTGGCACTATTTTCAGCTGCGACAGATCCTTTTTGGGGAACACAATAGCTTCGTTGATCGCAAATCAACTTCGCAGTTGAAAGAACTGCGATTAAATCGCCGCCATCTACGATCACCCGTACCTGTTTGCGGTACCTCGTTAAAATCGACACGACTGTTCCAATCCTCTTCTTTCGAACCTATTACTTTTCAAATATTCCTTCGAAAGAAATCGTAATTGGACGAGATAAGTAAGAAACGTCTATAGTTGTTAAAAAGTACATTTCTACAACTCATTATATCGTATCGCTATGAAACGATCGTGTTGAAAATTTCGTATCGATTCAAAAAGATATTATCGATAATCATAATATGGAAAATATGTTTTCTTAACATATTAATGAGACAAATTTTGTCGCGAACCATCGAGTATCGATAAGCGTCTCCTTTAACAAACTAGGTCCTGGGACGACATTATAGCACGCTATAATGTCACGAAGATCGTAATTATTCGATGTAATAGATCCCTTTTAAGTAGTTGCGGATAATTCATTGCTTTCGATTTGACCGACGCAAAAGTCAAGCTGAATTATCACGACGAGCGACAACGTTACCAGTCCTCCATTTCGTAACCTCTCAAGTGACTAAGAGCATTTACATCGATAACAATATCTATGAGAACTTTCAAGTAGTTATATCACGCGTAGAATTCGAATTTTTTTTGTTTCTTTTTGCGAATATGTATCGAATTAATTACGAATTAAATTACGAAAAATATTTTAGACGATACTTGAACGTCGATCGTTGGGAGAATCAAGCGGAGAATCAAGGAAAAACCGATTGAAAAATAAGAAAAAGATTTCGATAAAGAGAAAGAATTAAAAAATTAAAAACTGATGCCGCGCATGTGTGAAGTTTATTTGTTGATATTAAGAACGTGAGTTATTGTGCAAATAATTGCCGCGGCTGTCTACACTTGTCACGGTTGCTTACAAAGTAAGGCGTGCTGCTCGCGACGATTACGTCTTTGCAAACAAGAGGAAAGAAAGAGGATAACGATGCATCTTTTCACCGAAATTCGAAGAAAACTTTGAATAGCTAGTAACGTGTATCTTCCGCCGCAAAACAAAGTTACGTCATCTTTCAGCTATATTAAAAAGTTTTTCTTGTTTCGCAAATTATATAGTTTAGATTATTTTATATTTTATATTTATACTCGTCCTTTCTTTTTCTTTTTTCTTTCTCTCTCTCTTCGTTTTTTATTCTCGCTTATTTTAAATCGGTAAAAGTCACGCGTTTATTTGCCAAAAAACGTGGAAATCACATAATATTCCATGGACAATGCGAAGGTTTTCGAATGCGCGAAACGTTCGTGGAATAAATTTAGGTGGTACTTGAGCGGAAAGCTGATCCACCGGACACAACGAGTTGCGAAACTTCTTCATGAGTACCGGTCATGAAGTTTTACTCAGATCGGTTATACCTATACCGGTTCACCATTTCGAACTTTAAACAAAAATAGAGATATTAAATCGGAGGAACAACGATCGCGAAAGTAAATTGGAGGATACGATTGGCGCGAGGGCAAGCCTGGGAATACATAGAATACGTAGAATATAATTATACGTGTATTGCGAAACTTTGCCGGATAATAGAGCGCGTACGATTCCTGGCAAACGTTGGTAGAGAACGGTGAATCATTTATGCGGAACGGGGTCCAACATACGGGAAGATTGCGCATGCATTGGTTATGTATCTTCTTAGAGGAACTATCGTCGTATTGTCAATGGATGGCCTCACAGTTTTGCGAGCATTTTTATCAGCTTGTTGCCCATATAAAGGAAATAATCGAGCGATTGCAATTGCCTTAAACGATTGCAACAGAATCAGAAGATAGATTCGTGATAATATGTATACACC
Source organism: Apis dorsata (assembly GCF_000469605.1). NCBI lineage: Eukaryota > Metazoa > Arthropoda > Insecta > Hymenoptera > Apidae > Apis > Apis dorsata. Next base: position 260,390 of record NW_006263561.1, on the reverse strand, counting down.
GGCGACTCATGTCTGCCAGACTTGCCTAATCGAACGTTCAAATGCATAAATTGCATTGGCGCGTAAATAGATCACGATTCGTTCCTCGAGAATGGATCAGCAAGGAATGAAATGGATACTGGTTGGTTTTTTAATTCGTACAACCAGTGGACATCGAAAATTAAGGAGCAGCAGGTACTTGAGGGAATGTCAAAAAAACAGTGCTCGCCTCGATTACAAATCTCACGGCGAAGATGTCCGAAGATAGCGAAAGAATATTCGAGCACCCCAATGGGGCCCATTAGGATCCAAAGGTAGTTGGGCCAGTCCTCTATCTGACTGTCCTTCTTTCTCTCTTATTCTCGATGAATC
>NW_006263561.1:258670-259798 GCF_000469605.1 Apis dorsata | reverse complement strand
GAGGCGGGGGATGGTTGGCCGGTCAAGCCACATTCCGTTGGCCAACCGGCTCCTTGGAACCCTTCCTCCCCCTCTTTAGTAGACGGTTCTCTATATACAAGCTCTCGCCTTCTTATGCACCACTACGATATGTGCCCACAAGACCGCCAATATTATTTCGACTAGACAGCGGTCGACTCGACGCAACCTTGTCAGAGAGCAATGCATAGGTATCTGCTTTCACAGAGTGAAACGTTACTGGGAAGAAAACCTCAAAGGTCGAGTTTAACGCGCATACTGCATGTTTGCTCACACCGCTTCTCAGAAACTTCTTTTGTTATTCTCAAAAAAACACAAGTAACGTGACGTTCCTCATTTTTACCTATTCAATTCGATTCGATTTGTTCGTGTCATGATTTTTCTCGCCTCGATTGCTTAATTTTCTCATTCTATGCCTATTAGTCATTCGTGTTGTAATAATATATATATATATATATTTTTACGCGATATCAAATCATATTTTAAATTTTATCTTCCATTTAAAATCGGATTTCGTGATTAAACAATCGAAAAAGATATATGATTTTTTTTTTCGTTTAAAAAATATTTTCTTCAATTCAAATTCCAACGATTATCAATAAATAATGTTAACTTCGATCATTTTAACAAATATCGAATCGGGCATCGATGTATCCCGGAACCGTGAAAGTATAAATATTTCGCACGAACAATGTCGCTGTGCGATCGTGGGGTCGAGGTCCCGAGGAAGGTTCGAGAGAACTCGCCCACGTAGGGTGTTGTAAAAGTTTGGTACGAATCTGCCCTCCGCCAACCACCTTCGCCGCTATCATACTTCCCCTCTTCTTCCATCACTCCTCTTAACTTCTCTTTCATCTCCTTGTTCTCCCTCTTGCCGTCGTTTGCTCTCACCACCTGCGATCTTTGCCTTCTCGTTCCTCTGTTCATTGACTTTTTATCTCGCTTTTACCACGGATCTCTTCGTCCTCCTCGTGCTTGCGCTCAAATACGCCAAACGACGGAAACGTTCGATCGTTCCATACCCACTCGTCGTAATGCATTGCGTCGCGTCGCATAGCGTCGCACAGCATCGACGAGGCCCAAGAATATAATACGGATACCTTGGCATGG
>NW_006263561.1:252905-258434 GCF_000469605.1 Apis dorsata | reverse complement strand
GTCGGCTAAGATGTTTAAGGGGGAGACTCTCCCGAGAGCGGTGATCCTCCGCTGAGAGAGACCGCAGAAGCGAGGAATGAGTTGAGGAGGTGAGGAAGGGGGCTCATGCGCAGAGGGTGTCGACGGTGGACTCAAGAGGCAAGGGGGCTTTCTCGGACCCCGAGGGCCTCTGGACAAGTCAGCAAGAAGAACGGCAGGGATGCAAGCGGGGAAGAGAGAAGGATGAGAAGTGACCGGATGGCCTTGGTCCCAAGACTTGGTTAGTTACTGTGCGGCCGACTATAACTGGTCGAGAACTTCGTAACACACAGGGCGGTATCTTCGACTTCGACCGCTTTTTAAAACAACCGCGATACCATGTAACATATTACAGATACAAAACTAACCCCTAAACTATGGATCATACCGTGCAAAACAATCATCATCTTTGCTGAAAATGGTGCATAGTGTATTTCTTTCTGTACATTATATTTAGAATGACACACAATAATCATAGTCTTTCCTTACTTCCTTTTTCTTCTTCGTTTAAACATGAACGTATCATTATTAATTTCCTCTGATTTGCAATATTTTTCTTAGAAATACGAAATTACTCGTTAACGTGATAAAATAATAATTTTTCAATTTATTTTTTTTAAATCTTGATAAAACAAAACGTTTAAAATAAATCAAATTTTATTACATAAGTTCTTCCTTGATTTTTTTCTCCTTAATTTTTCGTTACAGGATATAAATATATAATTCTGGAACATTTTTAAATTAGATCAAAACAGGAACAAAAATATAAGAATAATTATGGCTTATTTATTAAATTATAAACAATTTAATTGCGTTAAATGAAATGAGATATAAATATAATGAAATTGCTTTTCGACGCTTTCTATCTTCATCTAATGCAAAATTAAATTATTTATAATTTAATAATTTTTGATCCTCAGAATTGATGTCCCACGAATAACGTAATCTTGATTATCTTCGTATAAAAAATGTTATTGGAGACTCGACTCGCAAACTTATAGGAGGTTTCTGTCTGAAGTGAAAATGAATGGCCTGGTTATTTAGTCAGCATTGCTCGTTATTGCTCAACAGGGGCGACTTATGGAGCCATATAAGAAAGTATATCTGTTACTCGCAAGAAACTATATGTTAGCGCTTCACTAAGCTTGTATAGATTCATGGAGTTAATAATTATCCTTCATGAGTTTGCAAAACTTATTACTTATTACTTAAAGTACATATAACGCATAATAAAATATCAAAGATGTATGATTCGTTTTCCAAATATGCCGAATATCTCTTAATCTGAAATTCATGAATAAAAGAATGTAATGTTATATATACAATAATATGTATAATAAAAATAAAAAGAGCAAATAGACGTGAATTTTCATTAAATTTTCATGGCAGTAAATTTTATTTTTTATTTTCGAAAGCAATAAGAATTAAATTCTTATATGAAAATTCGCCATGAAATCTGAGGCCCTTGTTACGACATGTTCGAATTCTAGGTAAGATAAAACACCATCACCATCAATGTCGCTTTCCTCCAAAATTTTTCGACATACAGTAGCCACTTCATCGGTATTCAAACCATCTTGAACCAATTGTCGACATGTACATTCTAAATCGCTCATCCCCAATACTCCATCTTCGTCAAAATCTATTCACAAAAAATTATGAAATCTCATCAAAATTCAAAAATAAATTAAAATAATTTAATCGATAAATAATAATGAAATCAAATTCAATTGAAACTCATTTGAACCACTGAATTGAATTACAACATATAATTATAATTCATTATAAGTATTCACGAGAAAATCGATAATCCTTCTACAAATACAAAGTAATTCTTTCGTATAATACGAATGTCGTGTCTAGATATATAATATATATTTCTGATTCAATAGCTATAAATATGAATTTTTACGATTGATCTTATTGTTTGATTTAGATTAGTTCATACCATAAATCTTAAAGGCATAAAAGACTTTCAAATCCCGTGGTGCTTGTTCCGAAAAAACTGACATCATGTCAAGGAATTCCTCAAAACAAATTCCTTCGTTTGATCCATCGTGTGTTGATTGGTTTGAATTTTTGCAATTCGTAAATACCTCTGAAATTCGTTGTCTAAACGGATTTTCCTACAACATTATGAATTTTAGTCGTATGTCATAGTGGGAAATTTAAACTGAAAATAGATTCAATATTGTAAAAATAAATAATGTGAAAAGATTAATCCAAGCACCTTTAATTCTGGTATGCGTGTTAAACAAGATAGTGGTATACGAAGTGTCGATGCTTGTTGAGGTGTCATGGATCGTGGAACTGTCCCAGGATTCCCCATATCCCGAAACCGTTTAAATATTCTAGAAATATATGGATGTAAGAATAGATCGATAATTGTATATATTATATGTATATGTATATACCTTAAGATTTCTTTACGAGTAAAGAAGGTGCAATCTTGATAATCTTCTAGTTGTTCTTCGGTAAATGTAGCTATTTTATTTCCCATTTTAATTAATAATAATAATGATATACAGATAATTTTTTTTATCTGCGTATTATATCACAGTGTTTCACTTACCGGTTAAAGCTTACAACTGAATTTTCGCACTTCCAATGTTCAATACGAAATCTAATAATAAGGGTGTGTCTTGGCACTCCCACTTTTAAGAACCTTTTAATCAGAAAGTTGAGGAAAAAAGTTAATTAACAGTATGCATTTACTTTTTTTAATTAATGTTATGTCGATTTTCTTCTTGCAAAATACGTTCATGATTATAATTACATATGTAATAAAAATGAAATACAAAATAATAGGGAGTTAAGGTTTTTATAAAAGAATATATGTAATGAATAAAGTTAGTAATATTTAAATGTAATGATCTTCGTAATTTTCTTTACAATCAAGCAAATGATTAAGACACTCATTAAATTCATCTTCTTCCAAACCAGAGTCTGTAAATACATGAAATTTCTTTATACTCTTTATTCTATTTAACTGATTATGTAAAGACTCATACATTGCACTAAGATTATTTCCACTATGTAAACCAGCCATAACAGGAACAGATTGTACATCTAAAATAAAAATTAATGAAAATTTATAAACATTAAATATAATATAAAAAAATTTTATATGATTTATTTACCTGTTCCTACTAATAACCTCCAAGGACAATCAATAATATCTCCGGTTTCAGTAATATTATTATTGAAAATATTTGGATATGGAAATCTTATCTTCAATGGTAATGAAATATTTGATAAATACGTTGCTGATGCATGACTATTACATGATAAGTAAAGCATCATCATTTCATGTACAGTAGAACATCTATATGCTGGTTTTGATATTTGTTTCATTGCATGAGAAATAGGTTGTTTTAATCTTTCTTCAGGAATTCCTCGTAATACTATGCTTTGCATATTTTTATCCATTGATATATCACAATTTGGTGTTAAACTTGTCCACAAATGTTCTTCAAAATTATCAAGTACATCAATTAAATCTGTTTTTGCATTCATTGGGAATGGTAAAGTTAAACTTGTTGAGACTGCTTTTCTACCCATTTTGTTAAGATCTGCGCATAAATCGGATAAAACCACGTTTGGATATTCTTTTCGTCTATATCTAATAGTTAATGTATCCAAAGCAGTTGCTAAAAGTACACTGCTATGATATTTTAATTCAGAATTATATGTTAAATAGTTAAATATTCGTGGATCTCCAATTTTTGGCCAAACAGTTTGTGCACAACAGAGTGGACTAAATAATGAAGCATGTTCTCCTAAATGTTGCCAACATAAAGCTGTATTAAGTATCTTAATCATATTGGATGTGGAAGGTTCAGATTTTTTACTGTCCATACATGGAAATGACACTATACTTTTTCCATATTCATCTCTTAAGTATTGTATGCATGATGCTCCAATTCCAGCAAAACCATCCACAGAATCTAAAATTACCTGTAATTTCAAAATATTTTAAAATAACATATTATAAATTACCTACATAAATACAAATAATCACTTACCTGAAAACCTTGCATTAAATCACATTCTTCTACATATGCTCTTATTCTTTCTGAAAAATCATCTGAAAATTGTTCCGTATTCCATAAATTACTTCCATAAGTAAAAACATTAAATGGATGCATTGTGTCATTGTGTCTATATTGTTTAATGACATTCACTGTTCTAGGATGAAATCTAGGTAATAGATAATCTACCCATGAATTAATATTATTTTCCAAATTAAATGATGTTGATGCTGCATCTGAGGTTGTAGATGGTTCATCTAAACTTTTAATAAACTGAGGTTTATCAATTGTTTCTTCTTTTAAGATCTCCACTTTTTCATCATCCCATAAGGATTGTTGAACTTCTTTTGATTGAGTATCATACAAAGAACCTTCTTCTTTTAAATATCCAAATGCTCCTTTCAAATCTACAAGAAGTAATCTGGGAGTATAAGTAACTTGTTTCTGAAAAAAATTATAATTCAATTAGAAAAAAATTATAAACTTTTATATTATATTTTTGAAATATATTTCTATATATTTATACTTTTAAATTTTCACCCTCTCTATACAATACATCATTATTTATTTCTGATGGGTTATCAGGATCATAAGAGAAATTAGTTTCCTAAAAATATTTAAATAAAGATTAAAAATTATTATATACTATATCTTATAATTTTATGATTAATATATTATTTGAAAATACCTGTATATTCCACCAATGAGTACCAATAAAATTGGAATAATGACCTAATTGAATAGTTAATATTTCTCGAGATGTCATTTTATATTATGTATGTTGTAATTTAAATTTTTATATGATTAATTGAAAATATATATACACGAAATATACGTGTATAATATTACGAACTTATTTCATATAATTTATATATATATATATATATATATATATATATATATAAAGTATACATAAATATATATATATATTATTAACAAAATATTATAATTTCTTAGATAATAAAATGTATTAAATTCAAAATAAATCAATTCAATTTCACTAAAAATTATTAAGTACGTTTCTGTTGTCTAAAAGATATCTAAATTTGCTTCCATATTTATTACTAATATGTATGTTTATATTTCATGGTAAAATATACTATATATAATGTTATAATGATATACGATAAATATATAACATTTTTCAAAGGATGTAAAATAATATATATTTAAATTTTTAAATATATGCTGCGTTATGCGAAATCGTGTTATACCGAACAAAGAATTATAAAAAATAAGGTTAAGTTTCAAAACTAACAAAACTGTATTGTATATTTAATTCAAAATTTAATAACAAAAATTTATTTTTTAAAACAAATGGATTTTTTTCTAAATAAATAATAAATTAATCTGATAATGGTAATATGGTAAGTAAATTAATGTGATAAAGTTGAAATGATAGATAGTGTTATTCAGAATAATAAAAAATATTATATATGATAAAATGAAAAGTAAATATAAATTTAAAATATAATATATA
>NW_006263561.1:237227-252382 GCF_000469605.1 Apis dorsata | reverse complement strand
ACTAATGAATCAATATTGATATATACATAAATATTATAATGTTAAAATACATGGAAAAAAATAATTTAGATAAATTATCAAAATTACTTAGTAAATAATAATAATATATAATTATTAGTTTTAATTTTATAATATATATTTTTATAATATTATATTATATAATATATAATAGGTAATATATAGTATTATTCCTAATAATTTCTTATTCTAAATTTTAGATATATTTAAGAATTTTGACCTAAATTTTGTTTTATTGCTGACATTTCTTTATAAGACATAGGTTGCAACATTAAACCTGGAACAGATGGATTAAGTTCTAAATCTCTTAATTCATTCACTTTAACTTTTAAATTACTTCTTAGCTTATTAATTTCTATGTCACATTCTTTTTGATCTGTAATATGAAAAAAAAATGTAATTAATTTTTATTCATATTCTAAAATTATAAAAAAAAAAAAATAATAATAAATGAAAATACCTTTAATAAGTAATTCTTCTGCAATTTTGGATGGCATTTTAAGTAATAATGGTCCAATAGTTATCCAAATTTTCTCACAATTCTCTTTCTGCAATGCCCTCATTCCAACTCTATCATTATTTCTTCTTTTATCCAAAGCAATTATTTCTTGTCGATCAGTAAGAATCTCACCTGCTTTTTCTTCCACTTGTTGTATATGTTTTAAAGCCTTCTGCTGATCAAATTTCATCTACAACAAAAATTATGATTAATTATTTATATATTATGAATATTATTGTATCATATGATAAAATATTTCTGTAAATGTAATAAATAATATTATAATTCTTAAATTGAATGGTAATAAAAGAAAAACATTTAAAAAATATAAAAAATCAAAATTACATTCTATTCAGTCTTAGAAATATTATCAAATATTAATCATTTATGTATTATTTTAAGACAAAGCAATACGTAATGCTTTCTCTCTTCTAACTTCCCTATCAAGTAACTTTTCTCTATCTTTCTTCTTCAAACATTTTTGTTTAAATGTTCTAAAATCACTAACTGCTGCAGGATCTTTAGGTTTAAAATGAGTCACTCTATATTCTTTTTCATTACATTGTCCTAGTCCTTTTCTATCAGATTTTAAACAGGTTTTAATAGGATATTTTATTCCTTTTCCTGTAGGACCAAGACCACCTTGTTCATCCCATCCACAATTTAATAATATTTTATAACCTTTATTTTGTTTTGATATCCCATACATTGTATTTTTTAATTTTGGTTTACTATTGAAAATATGAAGTGTAGATGTTTCATGTTTTTTCCAAGTTGTTTGGTAAAAATTAGTCTTGCAAATTTTACAATAAAATCCCTCATTGAATGCCTCCTCTATATTATCATTATCTCTATGTATATTGTCTTTATAATTTTTCAAAAGTCCTACAGATTCTGATTTTATCTGTAATAAAGTATCTGCATTTTTTTCTGAATCATTTGTATTTTTTTCTTGTAATGTTTTGTTACATACAGATTCTGATTTTTTCTTAAGTAAGGCAACTATATTCAAATAATTTTTTTTTAATGCCAATTGTGCTGCAGTAAGACCAGATTTTTCTTTAGCTTTTTTATTGGCACCAAGGTTTAATAAAAATTCTATAATATCCAAATGACCACAATATGCAGCTGACATGAGAGGAGTCCAACCAAAATCATCAGTCAAATTAACATTTTCCCATGTTACATATTTTGATAAAAATTTTAAGTCTTTTTGTTCTACTGCTTTTAATATTGTATTAATTGTCACTTTTTCCTGAGTAAACTGATTCTTCTTTTTTTCATTCGACGAAAACGGTTTTGGTATTGAATTGCAATTATTAAATGTTTTTAATTTATGTTTATGTGCAGATTGTAAAATCATATCACTTTGTTCGGATATAATTTCTTCGTATGCCTTCTTTGCTTCATCTCCTTTGAAATATAAGCAATCATCTTTCTTTTCATTAAATATTGTTGGAATAGTATCGCAAGTTTCTCGAACGAACGTTTTCCATGTAATATCGATATTATGAGTAAAAAAATTATTTTGTTTTAACATTTCACATTAATGTTTAACTTTAATTTTTATATATTAAAATTAATATATGGCAGTATTTATAAAGATATTATAAAATAAATTAATTTTTTTAATTAAACAGCAATTACCTTCATAATCACTGTAAGCAAATAAGTAAATCAATAGTATTTTTATTATCAATTAATCTGTTTCATTAAATTAAAATCATAAATGAGACACAAAATAAATTTATCATTTAATACATTTCTTCTTCCACGTTTTAGGTTTAGATTTTTTAACGTTTTAAAGTTTTTTAACCTTTTCAATATTGTTTCTAACTTTATTGATTTAATATAGCACTACTATGAGAAATAACCAATAGAATGCTTCGATGTTCAATCTTTTTCCATATATATCGAAGTATACAGAAACGAAAAGTCTTTGTAAAATTTTCATAGAACATTTCTATTTAATTTTCTTGTTGTTAGAATTAATAATATTAATATCATGAACGAGGAATAAAATAAATTATTTAATGAATATAAGATAAATATTTAATAGAATTTTATTTTTCATATTTCAAAATATCAATTACGTAAAAAAAAGAGAATGTTTGGTACGCCTTCTTTAAATATAAAAATTATATTTAATTTAATTACAAAAATTAATATTATATAATATATATAAATAGATTTTAAATATAATTTCTTTAATACATCTTTTGATAAATATCTCTATGCATTGTATATATATATTCTGTACATATTATATATATCGAATTATATTCATAGATTTTTTGATTATATGAATTGTACATAATGAGTCATACTCATGTATAAATAACAGTATCTTTGTATTTTTAATTACAACATAATGAAAATAATATCAATTTGTAAAATTTTTTCATAAAAATAGATTTAAATATGATGCTATAATATTAAATTTATTTATATTATACTTGCTTTTACAATTATAAATATTAGTTATATATAATTAAAAGTAGAAAGTAAAAAATTGAAAATTTGATGAAAAGAAAACAATAAAATTAATCAAATATAGAAATCATGTTTTGAAGACATAAATTTTATAACACAAATATAATATAAGAAAAATAAATAAGTAAAAAAAAAGAAAGATTAAAAATTATGAAATCAATGACATTTTTAGAGTATCGTAAATAAAATATAAATAAAAAAAAAAAAATGAATAGTAAAAACAAATAATAAAAATAAAAAAGAATTAACTATCAATGCTATCTCTTAAATATTAAAAACATTTAAACACAGTAAAATACAATAAAAATTAAGAATTAATGCCATGTTTCCAATATTTTTGGAAAAATATTTTTGACATTCAAGAAATGCTGTTGATGATTAATTTTTATTCTATCTATTTGCTCTTCTACTATTTGCTTTTTTTAGTTTCATTTGCGGCATTTTAAAGATGGCGATTTCACAATTTTCTTTCTATTTCTAACTTCCGTTATTTGTTCTGCTTATCTATATTTGTTCAATAAAATTTACTCCTATACTATATTTGATTAATTTTAATAATTTTTTTTTATTGAATTTATTGATTAAAAACTTAAATAATTTTATTAAACAAGTAATAATAATAATATTTAATCAATTATATTAATTTTATGTGCAACTTGTTACATTAAATAAATCTTCTTATCAAGAGTTGAAATTGTTTTATTCACTATTATTATTGAAAATAATTAATATTTGATAAATTATTATTTCAAATAATTTTTAATGATTAAATTTTAATTTTAATTAATTAATATGTAACTTTTATTTTTATATTTTTATTTTTTATATCATATATATATTTATTCTTTTTTTATTTTTACATGGAAAGTAAATTAAAAAGTAGGGTGACATACATTTTATTAAATTTTTTTAATTTAGTGTTTCATAATATGTTTCATAATATGTTTCATAATATGTAATGTTAGATCTATGTTGTACATCATCTATGGTAAAAATTACATGATCGTATTTTACTTAGTCACATGATCGCATAATAGCGTGGTCACAAAGTTATATGAATGAATGTACAGGTATATAAACAATTAATTTTTATTATAGAAATATTTTATGACATTTAAAAAAGAATGGCTTTACAAAATTGTACGAAGATAGCGATTGGATGGTAGGTATGTAAATGTAAGATATTTCAATCGCTGTTCTGTCGTAATAGCCGTTTTTTTGTGGTTAACTTTTTACATAAGAATCTTGTATTTGTATTTTTATTTAAAATTTAGTAACATTTATGTTTCTTTGTATTTAATAATATATAATTGTTATCATTAATATTATATATTTAATTTGATTTTGAACTTAGTAAGTAGATAATCTTTTTTTACAGGTTTATATCTGCTGGAATAGGAGTATATGCTTTTTCAAAAGCAAGAAAAAATATAAATGCAAAAAGATATAAAAATATGAAAACGAGACAGTTCCAGATTTCTAATAATTAGACTTATTTGTGCATTTAAATAATTGTAAAATAATAATTGATAATTATTTAAAAAATGGCTGCATTACCTCAGTTTAGTGAAGAACAATTGAAGTTAGTACGAGATATAGAAATAGAAATGATGACTGATATGTTTCATCGTATGACAGCAGCATGTCACAGAAAATGTATTCCACCAAAATATACTAGTTCAGAATTAAGTAAAGGTGAATCTGTATGTCTTGATCGTTGTATTGCTAAATACTTAGATGTACAAGAACGTATTGGGAAAAAATTACAACAAATTTCTTTGCAAGAAGGCAAAATTGTAGAACAACCAAAATTAAGTTAAACAAAATAAAATAGTTTATTAAGAGAAATATCAATGGTAATTTTATTTTTATTCATTCTATCTAATCATTTTTTTAAGATTTCAATCTTTCTAAAGGATAATTAATAATTACATCAATTATATTTATTATAAGATTAAACAATTTTTAAAAACATAGAATAAATTATAATAACATCTTTATTCTGTATTTAATTATACAATGTGAATAAAATTTAAATATGATTCAGAATTAATTAAATACTTAATATTTTTGAAACATTAATATAAGTAATAAAACTTAATTCAGGTCTATATAACAAAGATACATTTTTTAATAATATATAATTCACAAGTAGAAAAGTGTTTTATTTCATCATAATACAATCAAGTAGAAAAAATAACAATGCAATCAAAAAATCAGTCGATATATTAATTATATAAACACAATGATGCAATTTTTTTTAGCACAAAAAAATTATGTACAAATATAAGTATCGTCTTACTATCGAAATTACGATACATCTTCAGAATTAGTTTTATTTGTTAGTTTCTCCTTCAATATAATTTTTGTTCAAGGAGAATAAAAATCATTAATTCCTTTTTCCCTTCGTTGTCCAAATTATTATCACATATATGAAACACTTTAAATTTAAATCTAACAAGTCATTTAATATTAACCAGCTGTTTTTTCTTTCATTGGATGGATTGTTGCTAATGTTAATGTATGTTGACCTCCACCCGCGACTCGTACTACTGTTTTTCCTTCCAATTGTTTTCCTTTGACTAGTGTAGGTTCTTCAACATCCTCTTCTTCTCCTGTACCTAGCTGGCCACTTGAACCCATACCCCATGAATATAAATCTCCTATACATACGAAGATAAAAATACTAAATATTTAACAATATAATAATATAAAAATAACGATAAATAATGATGTTAGCAAAGAATGCTACCTAATTCAGTGACAGCAAAAGATTGGGCACTACCTGCTGCAACATCAATACATTTAAAGGAACTTAAATTAGGAACTAGTGTTAATTCTTTTGCATCCAAACAATTAGAACCAAGTCCAAGACGTCCATATTCTTTACGGCCCATAACAAATACTTGACCAGAATCATCTAAGGCAATAGTATGATGTTGCCCACTGCTAATATGCCTCCAAACTTTTCCACTAAATGTTTTTGAAACTTGCGGATGAAAATGAGTTACAGGATCTTTTAAACCTAAAATTTAATTATTATTTGCAATTATTTTTATAATTTTTTAAAAGAATTTTTATGCACTTTTATTTATTAATATTTTATTTTAACTTACCAATTTGATAATAATTATTTAATCCAAATACATATATATCTCCCTTTTGATATTCTTTAGCAAATGTACAATATGTTCCAGCCCAAATGTCATCAAATTCTAATTTCTTAGTAACTTTAAATTCAACTAAAGCAGGAGTTAATAAAGGACCCATACCATGACGGGTATTTCTACTAGCTGTTCTGGCAGCTACTCGTCCCAATTGACCTTGTTCTCCACAACCGCATGTATATACATGTCCATTTTTATCAAGTAACACTAAATGATCAGCACCAGATGCTATTTTAACTACGTTTACATTAGGCAGTATTTCTATTGGAAACCGTTCATTTCCTTTTAATGTTAGACCCATAGTACCATGAGAATCCTTAAATAATAAATATAATTTTGTTAACATCAATGCAATTAATAAGATAAGAAAATTTATATTTGAAATGTAAAAAAAAATTATACCCTAAAAGAGCCCCATGCAAAAACTCGTCCATCTTCTAATAAAGCAGCACTATGAGAATCTCCAGCTGTCACTTGAATAGCTTTACTTGGTAATTCAACGGAACCAGGTTCAGTCTCAGAACCATCCTTAGATGTATCTCGTCCCAATGCTCCTTCGTCATTGCATCCAAATGTTAATACTTCTCCGGTTTGTCTTAGGCACACATTGTGCATACCACCAGCTGCTACAGATATTATATCTTGATATCCAGGTACAACTGCTGGTCGTGTTTTTTCAACAACTTCTTCTCCTAAACCTAGTTGTCCAACATCGCCTTGTCCAAATACTAATAATACGCCGCCAGTCGCAGATTGTCGTAAATCAGGTTTCACAACTAATTCTGTGAAATGCATGCAAATGTCTAGTACTATTTTATGGTATTTGGTTTAGAGAGGTACAATTATGTTTGTGCCGATCCACATTTGCCGCAGGACACGTAATATTCGCGGCACTATAACAGAAAAATTATTACGACGGTTTCACGAAATTTTTTATCTAAAAATACTAATTTATTTCTAACTACCAATTAAAAGAAAGCAATAATTATCGATCGTGAAACACATTGTCTAAACATATCCATGTGCTTCGCGGTTATATATTTCGATCAAATTTTTCTGGGCTAATATATTTTTCGACGCTAAAAATAAATTGTAAAAAATAACTTAATACTGACGAAATAATAATTTACCTTGTTTTTTCCTTATCTGTTTTGGCTCTCGTGGGCCTTTTGCAGAATTGTGAGCTGGCCGTTTTGTTGCTTTCCTTGGCGGCACTAAAAGTATACCAAGGTTATGTTTACAAATATGTGTATAAAACTCTTTTTATGACTGTCACATATGGATAAATAAGCGATTTTAATATCGCCACTTATATACGTACTACTTTTTTAATATAATTGTTTTGTAAATGGAATATATAGCGCCTTGTAGTCAATTGGCGCCAAAAGTTACAATGATGCTGACCTCGCGACTGTTGCGCAACTCACGAGAGGCGCTAACGTCTGGCTTACACAGAAAACGCGTCACGTTATTATCGTCGGCTGATTTTCAACTATAGACTTCACTTCCGATATACAAAACATAATTCTTCTAACGGAAATTTTATCCCTTCCTTTTTGACTATTTAATACGTATGTACACATTTTGATCCGGTTTATTTGGGATTGTGTAAATTGCGACAAGCATTTAATTGTCAATAAAAAGAACAGATTACTTTAAGCCAGTCATAATGTATTTAATAATATTTACATATACATATATGTATATTTATAATTATCATAAATAAGTATTTTACTTTTTATTTATTACTATACATATTTCCAGTGATGATATATTATATTTAAAAAATTATATTTATTAAAAATTATATAATAATTTTTTATTATCGAATCATCTAAGATGTAATTTGTAAATATTAAAATATATAAAATATGTAAAATAAATAAAAAAAGTAAAAATTTATTTTCTTTATAGATCAGTAATTCATTATAAAAGTCTAATTATAAATTTCCGTTACGTCAAATTGCTTATCATAATTTTATCTAATTATTGTATTATACTTCTTGTCTTATTCTTTTCAGAAATGTTTGCGGATTTGGCAATATGCATCAAATATTTTTAAACAAAATTTCGTTGATAATATGAAACGTAAAAAAAGAGAAAAATAAAAGTGACGAATGAAATAAAAAAACGTGTTAATTTAATTACATGAGGAATATTTGATTTGAAGGGAATGGAAATATTATTGGAAGAAAATGGAATAATTATACAACGTGTAATTATACAACTCTATTATACAACGTGTAATGATTTTTCTCATACGTTTTACTACAGTGTTTCAAATTCATTCAATACGACGATTTCGATGCATGCTTCGAATTATTCGATGTCATCAATTCATTTTTTTTTAAGATAGAATGCGATACGATTCATGCTAAATCGTAAATTAAAAAGAGGTACCTTGTCTAAGTTGGTCCCTTTTGATCCACGATATGTCTCGTAGACAGTCGACGAGAGATGGAGTCAGACAGGGTGAAGAGGGAAGGGGATGAATTTGAACCAGAGGGGGCTGGCCGGTTATCAGAGGGGTCAGATACGTTGGTGCGCGCCAGTCGAAGCCGAGACTTCGTCCGCGCAACTTCTCGTGGACTTTGTCTGTCGAACGGTCTTTTCCGTTCGAACTCTTTCGACTCGACGGTTCACCATTCGTGTTCCCTTTCATTCAAACTTCCTCGTCATTTTTTTTTTTCTTTTAAAAAGTCAAAAAGAAAAATATTTCATACGATTATTTATAACATGTTTGTTCGTAATCGAAGGAACTTTTGAAATTCGCGGGTTTGTGTTTACATTTGAATCACGTTCGAAGGAACGAACAAATTGCATCAGTTTGAAACCGAGAGTTCTGCGATAAGAAGAGCAGTTCATGTAGAAAAATCAAGAATCATGACGAAAGTGCGCCAATACAGATTTCTTCCGCTTCTCGTGCATATCCTTCTTGGCGGTAAGTTTGAAAACATTCCTTTCTCATCGTCCCATCGCTCCGACTGAAATGTTTCTTTCTTTCCTTTCTATTTTCTTTTATTTTCCATTTTATTTTCTTTTTTTGTTTCGAACATTACGAAGTAACTTTTGTAACCCAACGATTGTTTTAGATTTTTTTTACATTATTACACGTATCGAAAATTTGCGCCTTTATATTTATTGTATTTATTTAATTAAAATATTTATTGCTATTGCCTCGATGTAAAAATATTCAAATTGCAAGTGTAATACGAAAATTTCTCTTTATTTCGGTTAAAGCGCAACGCAAGTTGATCTTTTGTAAAACCAATTCCTTGAATCTTTCCCCGTGAATTTGCTCGCGAAAAAGCTTAGCCCATTTGACAAGATCTATTCGAAGCTCGTCTCTAATCGAATCGATTAGACTCGATCATGCACCAAGTCGCCAGTCGTCGGTCTCTCAATCAGACTAAGTGGTTTCTCAAATGCAAGAAACTGCGCATCGTTTTGCCAAGTTTACACGTGCTTTTAACAAGTACAATACTATTGTCGGAGGAAAGCATTGAACGACGAAGAAACGACGGGAAGACGTATTCTTGCATTTTCTAAATTCTTCGAGCATCGAGGTCTTTTGCTCCCGAAGAAACCGTTACCTTCGATATCGGATATTTTCGAGATCCTTGCTTTCGATTTGCAACGCTTTTTCCAAAGATCTATCTATCCTCCATCGCTCTTTTCCTTCTTCGACTTTCTTTCGCAATCTCTCACCATTTTCTTACGATTTAGAATGAAAATAAGAAAAAAGAAAAAGGGACAGCAACAGACGTACTACGAACGTACAAAAGCGAACGAAAGAATTAAGTTTGATTTTGTAAGGCGTGATATAAAATTCGGTGGGAATACCGATGGGAAATACGCGATAAAAAGCGAACGAAAATTCGCAGGAAACGCCATAGCCGCGAGTATAAATACATATACATAGAGATGGGGGAGAGAGGAAGGGGGGCAAAGCGAACGGGCAATCGGCCTGTGAAAGCACGAACAAAGGGATCAAGCGAAACAAAGAGAGAGAGGGAAAGAGAGAGAGAGAGAGAAAAAAATAAATCCGCAACCCAGTTTTCTCGTTATCAATCATTCGGCCGATATTTCGAAAGTACGAGCGTGGCCGATGGAAAATCCGCGGGATGAACGGTACCGATGGGGAAACGTTTCCGGTAATTCGATAATCGTCCGGAGTACAGGAGAGGAAGGGAAGGTTAACCGACTCGGCCATGCCTCGCAAAATTCTGTTTCACCGAGAACGTTGAACGGAACACATCGAACGAAATATCGTGGCCCGAATGGAAAGGTGATGAATTTATTCGAATCGCGGTTTCGTGGATCCCATCCCATCCCATCCCATCCCATCCCATCGTGATATTTCTCTATCGCGAGGCATGGGCGCGCTTTTCGATTTTTATCGACTAATTGGTCGACGAATCGATTCTCCAATCGCAACATCCTATCTCTCCGCGCGTCAGCGGGGAGAAACTTTCGAAAATGGGAATCACTTCGAGTTTCTCAAGATTCGATTTCATCTTTTCATCTAGATATCGTTTATCGCGATGTACGATGTATATTGGACGGAAGGGAAGGGAAGGGAAGAAGAAAACTAGTTTCAGGTGCGTACAATCAAGAAGACTTAACACAAGATCGAGGAGACTTAATTAATATCGAGGAGATACTTCGCGGCTTAGGATCGGATTACTCGTTCGAGGAAATCTTTCGAGGAGAGACGGGGAGATGGGGAGGGCGCCAACTTTTCCTCCGAGAGGAAGGAGGAAAAGCGAGGCGGAAAAAGAGACCTTGGAGGAGGGAAAGAAAGAAGACGCAGGATGAAGGAAGGAATAGCGATCAGCTATTTCCACCTCGAGGACTCGTTGAATATGCATGAAACAATCGCATATCTCATGCAATTAGCCGAGGCAAATCTTTTTCCTTCGTTTCCTTTTCAACTTGCTCCCGTCTTTTTTCCCCAACTTGTTCCTCCCTTCCTCCCTTTCGTTCTCCTCGTTTCGTTTGTTCCCCCTTATCCTCGAGGTGCAGAAGGAAACTTGACTCTAATCAGTGAGCATTTGCAATTTTCGCGGACAGTACCCAGATGCAAATTAAATCGCGCCAATTCACATTTTTCCATCGATAAACTTTTTTATTTCACCCATCCATTTTCCCATCTTCTGTGTTTTTCCCCCGTGCGTGCATGTTCCTCGATATTTTTCTCCCTCTTCTCCCTCTCTCTCTCTGTATATAATTAAAGAATTTCGTTCGCGCCAACTTTTCCCACTAATTTCCCGCGCTTGATTTTTCCAAGTGGATCGACCGAAATCCTCCCAGCACCAGAGGAGATTGGAAAACGATAGACAGTTGTAGGTGTTGTTGCCACGAAAAGGCTCGGGGCTCGTTTAAACATTAACCAGTTTGGAGCGTGCTTTAATGTCTCTTCTCGGGGAAGGAACAAAAAAAGAAAAAAAAAGAGATGGAGAAATAGACAGAGCGAGAGGGAGAGAGAGAGAGAGAGAGAGAGGGAGAGCGAGTTGTCGCGGCGCGAAAACACGTTCCGTTGACTCGACAAACATTTTGTTCGCGGTCCTCCACCGATACCTCGTTGCCACGGATCCCAAATGCTTTCGCGTTTTCCTGGGAATCTCGTTCTTTTTAAGAAGAAAAAAAAAAGAGAAAAAAAAGGAGAAAAAAAAGGCGGTCTTTCCGCTCGGTAAAAGAGCACTCCGTGACTCGCGACTCGGTGTGTTCTCAGAAAACACCCATCGGGATCGCGGCTGAGTATACTCCGAGCAATGCTTGATCGAGTCAAAGTTATTTTTACGCGCTTGGTCTTAACGAATTGTCTTCTCCGTAATTTGCACACATTTCTCCGTTCGAAGAATTTTTTAACATTTGGCAATTTGTAGTCAATCTAATTGTAGTAAGTAGAATATATATAAAGGATATAGAGATGTCGAGAAGGAAGAATCAATTTTGGAGATTGAGAAAAAATAAAGAAAAGGTAGGGGGATAATTTTTGGTTTGAATATTCTTGGGAATAACGAACAAGATTAGACGAGTTAAACAAGTGGACCGTTCGAGCACGCGTAAAATATCAAAGTGGGCTTTGTGCTGCTACTTTGTCGTTAACGAGTATTAATTTTCGTACGAGGAAATATGGGTCAAAAGTTGGCCGCAAAATGGTGAAACGGACCGCGGATCGAGCGGGATGAGACCGCACGGACGGAGTTAGGCCACGGTTTTCAACTAGTTTTAATCTGCCCCAAGTTCAGTTTTGTAGTAAGTTTGCTTTGTCACATTACCGCTTCGAACTTCAGATATTTTCTTTATTTACCGTTCACAGTCTCGCTGAGAATTTTATTTATTTTCTTCAAAACGCAAACGAACATTCCATTTTTCCCCAGAATGAGTCGAAAGAAAACGAAGAATTCTTCGTTCTCGAATGATACGGGTTTCCCATGGTTCGATGTTTTTCTCGGTGGATGTAATGCTTCAATGCATCGAATATCCGAGAAACATTAGACTCGTCTGCCAAAAGATTCTCCAACAGAAATGCATTCTCGAAACGACGAGGATTCGAGGATATCGAGTCGTCCCTTGGATTCGCACAGATTTCGATTCGATCGGATCGAGAAGAATCGTAACGCACGGCGCCAAAAAGTTCTTTTCGAACTTTGATTAAACGAGGGATGAATCTCCTTGCATCCCCTTGTATTCTTTGCCATCCTTGCGTTAGCCTCCCTCTCTCTATAAATTTCGGATCGTTCCCTTTGAAACAAAGTCGAGACAAAAGCGGTCGAATCGTTGAAGAGGGCAGCTTTCCCTTTGTTCCCTATATACGACACGAGCCATTTAACGTAACGTCTTTTCTTCTATCGCTGGATGGACACGTGTTTCTCTCGACTCGATCCTTCCTTGCAAACTTTCCTCGATCTTTCGACTCGACCACCACCGATCCATTTCTCTTTTCACGATTCCGTGGTGAAAAATATTCCCGGTAGTCGGTGAATCGGAAATGCGCGGCGTCAGAAAACGGTGGAAACAATTACATGGCCGGGAACGTTGGGTAACAGGGTGAATTATACGAGAGCAGAGGGTGGAATATAGCGTTATCCGGCGTGTCCGGTAATTTGAAAGTCTAATGCGAGCTAGAATGATTTTTCTGAAAGGGGTCGCACGGCCCGCAGTGTTTCGCTTCGTGCCACCTGTTGGGGGTGTGAATCCCATAAACTCTCCCTCCGGGCTAGCCTTTCTCTCCGATAAACAATTCCAAGCTTTTAAGTAATTGGTACGCTCGTCTTGGAAACGGTCGAAACAATCGGATTCTCTTCTCTTCAGAGAAGCCACCGTTTCCCGTTTCGTTTTGTATTCACCCAACCTTCACGGACGTGGCGAATCTTGTATTCGATTAACCCGGATCTCGAAAAACGGTTGAGATAGAACGTCCCCCCGTGAATCGAAAAAGGACGACACTTTTTCTTCTAATCCATTAACCGTACGTGTACACCTATTCCAGTTGATCGGTCGATGGAAAGAAATTTCTCTCCTCTGCGTCGTGTTCCTGTTGATTTTTAATGAGAAACCCCTGATTGTAATCCGATTGTAATTTCGATTTTCAGGATGATATCGGATCCCAAGCTCGCTACCAGAAAATACCGAACACGGATCCACGAGGCTTTCCTGTTAATCAAGTAGCGGTTTTAAACGGCTTGCTCGGTTTACGCGGCGAGCATTATTCTCGCGGCTTCCATCGATTTGTACGCGCTATTTGTTTTGTTTTGCGATGAAATACCTTCCCTCTTCCCGCCATAAATCGAGATGTGCCCGTCGAGATCCGCGATACAACGAAGTCGTAAATTAATGCATCAAGTACAGGGACGATTAGTGTATTAGTGTTCGAGTATGCACTACTATGCCCGAAAGTATTCAGATATTTTCGAAAGAGAGGTATATTTTAATTATAAAGTTGAACGGATGAAAGCATCTCCATTGATTTCATTCTTTATATATATATATGTATAAAACGTAAAATATAATAGGTATGTAATAACAGAATAGGTATTCATAATCATCGAATTTTGTAGGATTTTATTTCAAAAATAAATTTCAGGTATTACTTCATCAGGTGTTTTTAATTTTTTAAAATATTGGAGACACTTTCAAACGGATTTAAATCGATAACGAAAACCGTTTCTAGGATAATGTACGGTTTTTTAGAAGCGTATGCTGGAAATTCGAGAATTTTCATACGGGACGGAAATAAATTGCAAAATTTCAGAGACGTGAAAATGTGATACAATTCCCCAAGATCGTTATAAGTTAATTTTATCACACGAATCCTTTTACACAGGATTTTCGGTCCCTTTGAAAATCATTGCAAAATCGAGTTTCATCGAGGCTGACCTCAAGCTTTGACATTCTTCCCTCCACTATCGCGAAAAAACTTCATGCTACTCATTCGTGTCGGTTTTCCCTCCGCGCAGAAGAGAGAGAGAGGAATCGTGCAATTCCCCTTTACGAAGCACGAAGTAATTTTCAAACAGAGCGTGTCACGATACAACGGCTCGATAAATGTCTTTGCACGGGATAAATTCAAATAGATGCCTCGTAAAATACTTGTCCATCCCGGTTCCTGTTTTTTTCCCCTCCCCTCCTCTCCTTTTTTTTTTACACCCACCGCGGTATTTTATAGCGGCTCTCGACTGCACCAGGGGTATATAACGGCCGAGGAACGAATCAGAAATCACCGCGTCGCCGACGCGAACGTCGATCGTAACTTCTACTTTGTCGGCTCGACTTCGGCTAACGCCACCCCAACCCAGACCAAACGTTTCGATCGCGCACTTTGTTTTCCATTTTCTCGCCCCTCTTCTCTCCTCCCCCTCTCTTCCCTCCTCCCTCGAGGCTTCTCCCTCGAGATGCATCCGCGCATTTCGAAGATATATCCTCGGGATGGATCCCGATATACGAGTTTATGTCCAAGAAAACTGTAACTG
>NW_006263561.1:232235-237039 GCF_000469605.1 Apis dorsata | reverse complement strand
CCTCGAGCCGCAACAGCTCGAGCAAACGCACGACGTATCCTTGCCACGCGTTTTTCGCGATGACAAATGGAATCGAAAAGTTTTCTTTCGCCTTCGAAGAGAGAGAGAGAGAGAGATCGAATCATTCAAATTTTGCGGCTCTCTCTCTCTCTCTCTCTCTCTCTCCAAGAATTCCAAGAATTCGGATTAAAAGAATGAAAGTAAATCTTTGTTGTCGAGATAATAGCCGGGGAGTGGATTCGAAATCGCGGAAGGAAGGAAGTTGCGCGCGATGGCGGCGGGATTTAAAGTTCTCGGGTAGGGGGTTGCAGCATATATTCTGTCATAGTTTATCCCCCTACCCGTTGTACATCCCCCGCTCCCGTTTCGGGCAGCTGCAACAGCTGCACCGGCCCTGCGCCGTGTCACTGGGAATTACGACAATTTTGAAAAACTGTTTTCGCAGGTTTACGCGCCCGCGGCGCCGGTTCTGGAGTCGCGGCCACCCCTCCCCCCCCCCGTTTCGGGCAGCTGCAACAGCTGCACCGGCCCTGCGCCGTGTCACTGGGAATTACGACAATTTTGAAAAACTGTTTTCGCAGGTTTACGCGCCCGCGGCGCCGGTTCTGGAGTCGCGGCCACCCCTCCCCCCCCCCGTTTCGGGCAGCTGCAACAGCTGCACCGGCCCTGCGCCGTGTCACTGGGAATTACGACAATTTTGAAAAACTGTTTTCGCAGGTTTACGCGCCCGCGGCGCCGGTTCTGGAGTCGCGGCCACCCCTCCCCCCCCCCGTTTCGGGCAGCTGCAACAGCTGCACCGGCCCTGCGCCGTGTCACTGGGAATTACGACAATTTTGAAAAACTGTTTTCGCAGGTTTACGCGCCCGCGGCGCCGGTTCTGGAGTCGCGGCCACCCCTCCCCCCCCCTGTTGCCGCCCCCCCCCCCTCTATCTCTCCATCGTTGTCTGGGTATTTTCGATGCAAATCGTCTCCGGTTGTACGAATACGGAAACGGAATCCCCCTTCCTTCTGCGGAATTTCAAATTGCAACTTGATCTACGAGTTTTCTTGGCTTTTCTTAACTCTTCGACAGGATCGTATCGATCGATACCGGTGTCTGCGCGATCTCAAAACGCAAACGTGTTGGAACGATAATCCTAGATTGGAAAATCTTTTGCAATTAAATTATTAGTTATTTTTGCAAATATATTTATTCTCGTATTATTCTGCGCGCTTTGTTTATACTTTATATAAAAAGTATGGATAATTTGAGAGATAATTTCTTATGTTAAAAAAGAAAAAAAAAAAAGAAATAAATTAAAACTTATAAATCCCTTCGATTAATTAACGTAATTAAACTCGAACTGGGTCGATTAAATAAAGATCCAACTTACTTTGAGGAAAGGACTTAAGATAACTTTTAAATTAATTTAAAATCTTTTTAACATACCACTATAAGATCAATTTATAAGCAATATTTTTCTAAAAATAAAACATATCTTTCGCGTAATTTATCTTAAATCTTGATTAAACCTTAAAATTGAGAAAACTTTAAATCAATATAACTTGGAATATAATGACTTCCGGTCAACGAACGATAGATCATTAGAATCGCGGAATCTTGCCTTTCGAAATGATTTTTGATTTATCTTGATACGACTTTTGATTCCCTAAATATCATCATCTAAAGTAAAAGAAATTTTTAATCTTTACTTTAAACCTTATTAAAATTAGGCAAACTTTAAATCGCTATAACTTCGAACATAATGACTTCCGATTAACGAACGAAAGATCATTAGAATCGCGGAATCTTGCCCTTTGAAATGATTTTTGATTTATCTCGATATGACTTCCGGTTCCCTAAATATCACCATCTAAAGTAAAAGTAATTTTTAATCCTTACCTAGAACCTGAGAAAAACTCTATTAAAATTAGGCAAACTTTAAACCGCTATAACTCCGAACACAATAACTTCCGGTCAACGAATGAAAGACCATAGAAGCGCGGAATCTTGCCCTTTGAAACGCTTTTTGATTCATCTCGATACGATTTCCGGTTGCGAAGATATCATCGTGCAAAGAAAGGGGTAATTTTCAATCGTTTAATATCTTCGTCCTCGTCACTTACTCGGATCTCTCGCTCGCACTTCGTCTCACTGACCTATCTTAACTACAGACAAGTGCCAGACGCGATTCCTAGAAAAACGTAGTATACATTTCTAAGAAAAAGTGTAGGTCAATGACTCGCGGATCCATTCACGATCTTTTGCATGGTCCCTTCGAATCCTTATATCTCGATAACCGATTGAGATATCGGGATGAATCAAAAAGCGATTTCAATAGTGCGATATCCTCTATGTTTCGAATAGGTCTTAATGATAAAATTTTTAATTTTTTTCTCACGCTTTTTTACGCGAGTAAAGAACTTTCATTTTGCGCGATTTGCTCTTTTTTCTCGCGATGTAAGATATATTGTAAAGAGATTTAAATTAATTTAATTTTATTTTGACTCCATATTGACTCAAAATCGAAGAAGAGACAGCTATTAATATTAAAAAAACTAAAACAAACTATTATATATATCGTGTATCGTTATAATATTCCCCGCCAAGGATCATTATAATCCGAGATCGCGATCGAGCATATCATTTCCCTCACCATCTCCAACGATTATAATAATGCGTAACTAGAAGATTAACATTAATTAACCGCGTTTATGAAAGCAGGATTCGAATTAGGTCCGGTTACATAAATTTACGTGGACGCAGAGTGGACGGTGAGGGCACGTGTAATACACGTTTCATAGCATTCTGGACACGTGAATTTGCCGAGCGAGTATGCCGAAAGTGTAGTACCGAAAGATCACTTTGCGAAAACTTTTGCAGGAATGTGTCGGTGGGAATATGGAGCCGCGAATAAAGAATCGGGCCGGAGAACTATGCAGTCCAAGTACATCCTCTTCTTCGAAAAGCTTGGGAATTTCAAACATTTCCAATAGGGCGGGCCGGACTGCGCCACCGTGATTTATAATTCCTAACGCGCGATGGAATTATTAATGCGAAAAGTTCTCCGGGAATTGGGTTCCTCGTTCGTCCTCGAAATCGACGTCGGTCTAGTATCTCGCCTAGCATTTTCACGGTGGGGAAACGTACCATAGTCTGGCAACTAACTCTCTCGTTAAATCGTGCAAACCGTCGTCTTCGATCCGTCTTCGAAACGTGACAGAATTCTCGTCGTCGAATCCGTAAAGGATCGGTTACTCGCGAAATTTATCCTCGCCGAGGCGAGGAAATGGCGGGATAGAACAAAGGGGGTAACGGAGAAAAGGGAGAAATGGAATAAAGAATAGTTTATTCACCGTAAGTGACTCGAGTGGCTACGTCGACGCCATATTGACGCACACAAGAAATGGAATTTGTAATAGAGTGCGTTAATTAAAGAGCGCGGTGATAAAGTTTTTAAGGTTCGTGAAGCAATTCGATCGCGGTTCTTTGGCAGAGGAAAGTCAGAGTTGGTATTGTCTTCTCGGCGGGAATGCGGATTCCACCGTGTCCGAGGAATCTCATTTCACTGGTAATTTTTCCCAGGACAATATGGTGATTAATTTCCCTCTAATTAGGTCGAAGATGAAGGGCGACGCGATTACCACGGACTACGGTTATTTTACACGCATTCGTAAAAGAGAGAGGTAAAATTCTATCTACTTTCACGACGTTCAACGATCGGAATGAACAATATCGTAACGATATCGAAACAATATTAAATAAATTAGAATAATTTTGATGTTTGATTGAACATTATTTCGGGATTTTTTTATTTACAATTGGAAAACTATTCTTAGTAAGCATGAGGAAATGACTTAATAATCTAATCTAAAGACATAGGGGACTAATCGAATAAACGTTAAAAATTGTGAACGTTAAAATACACGCGTAATATAACGCGTATTAAAAATTAATTATCCGTGTTATATGTATGCGTCGATAATATTTGTATTCCGATATTCTCATCCTTCATTTAACTTTATTACTTGCGAGTATTTCGCTTATTTTTAACCGAATGCATAAAGAATAAACGTGTAAATTAATTTTATTTTCTTGAACGATGATCTCTGTGCATCCATCTGCAGAGAAATTAGTTAATCGTATTCTCTTGAGGCCGTCTGATTATTATTATTATTTGATTCGTAATTTTTCATCACGAACTATAGCAACGATAACGTGATGAAACGAGATATCCTATATTTTACTTTTAATACATACAGATCTCTATTATCAACGATGATAATACAAATGTGCACGATATAATAGAAATATTCAAGCACGTTAAAAAGATATACAGATCGAACTTCGATCTCATTTGGTTATATCCGTGCACTTAAATACGCTGTTGTACGACATAAGTAGCTCGAATAAATTCTTAAATCGATGGATGGAGCTCACAAGTTTACCCCGCGTACGTACCCTTTCAACGTTTCTTCCTTCCTCGTTTCGCTTCGTCATCGTCGCCATAAATCGGCGAGCCGTGAAATCGTCGCAAATTTTCGATCGATCCTTTCTCTCCCGTCTGAACTCACGACGTTTCGTCTTCAATATTCTTTCAACGCGAGCTCTTTCCGCAAAAATCGGATTCAGGACACGCAACAACAAGATTATTTCGATCCCTCTCGTTTCCTTTCCTTCGCTGGAACGGAAAAATTCATCGATTATTATTTAACGAACGGAGAAACGAATCCTCGACCAATTTTATTTCCATTTCCGTTCTCCACGCGAGTCAAGGATCGATCAAGAGACGGATCTAACGAGGAGGAGCAGCGCGCGGAAGAA
>NW_006263561.1:228476-232044 GCF_000469605.1 Apis dorsata | reverse complement strand
GCGTGCGAGAGAAATCGGATAGAAATAAAATTACCACAGGGGGAGGGGAGGGGAGGGGTTGGGGGAGAGGGTTGGTACAACCTCGGTCTCGCGTTAAAAGAAACGTTCGGTGTCGGTTAATCGAATCCTTTCTGGCCGCCGAGGGCTGTGGAAATTCGCGCGGGTCGCGTGTTTGCCGAGCTCTGTAAATCGACCGAGTACAACGATGTTTTATCGTCGGAGGGAGGAGGGGAGAGGGAAGGGGTTGAGGCGGTTGGAAGCGTTGTAACTTTTGTCACTCGGCGCGAACCCGAGTTTTTGTTTGTTTCCCGTCACGTTTGCTCGGCCTCGATCTTTTATATTCCACTCGCTCCGAACTTTATTTATTCGTTCGAAAAATCTCGCCACAGATTTGGCGAGATAAAAATAATTCGCCGATTCGATACCTATCCCTCTCTCTCTCTCTATAGGATAATCTAATCGGATTAACTCCATCCTCCCCTCGCGATTTACGATTTTTAGGGCGCGATTACATTTAAAACTCGAGATTTTATTTATTTTTTAAAATTGCATCCAGAGTAATAATTTCTCTCTCAACGCAGCGCTTCTTCAACGAAAAATAATAATCCGAGGAGAATAATCCGAGGAGAGAATAATAATTAAGCGAATATAATTGAGAGAAACATTCTCCAAAGTTATTCTTCTCCAGAGTTATTATATTAAGAGCGATCGAACGATAGCAACTTTCAACCAAAAATAATTCTGTAACGTAATAACCAGAGGGGGAATTAGAGGAATTAATTTGAAACAAAAAAAAAAAAAAGAGTTATTTTTCGCTAATGGACGAAAAATCAAGAATAACCTAGCAATAATAATTTCAACGTTTCAAAATGTTTCAAAAATCCTCTCAAGATTATTTCACTCTCAATTTCACCTTCGAAACACTGCGCTGCTCGTATCCCTCGCAAGAACAATATCTATTTTTCCACACCGTTATTCCATTCCATCCGCTTCGTTTCCTTCCCCGAAATCGATCTTTCGCGAAAATATACGACGTAAATTCGTAGCGGTTGGATCGAGATCGTGGCGCGGATCAATCCGACGACGCTATCGTTGTTAGGGAGGGGTGTCGAGGGTGGGATTGCGGGGGCGCGAGTGGTGCGGCGCTCCGTCGATTATCGAAACGTCTGTTTTCCGAGCGAGCGATTATTCCAGCCAAACGACGCATTCGGAACACGTGTTCGCGCTCCCTCCTTCTCCCATCCCTCTCTCCCTCATCCCACCCCCTTCCTCTTGCCTCCTCCATGAACCACGCATGAACAGGGCAGGGGCATTGTGCACCGCTGACTGCCTCTCGCGACCGGGATAAACTGGCTAATGATCGCCTCCTCGCCTCGCCTCGCCTCGCCACGCCTCGCCCCGACATTCAATTTGGCCGACTTTCCCCTCGCTATATGGGTCGAAACCGGGCGACACGCTTCTCTTGGACGAGTTCCACGAGTCGAAACTTTGTGTCGGCCGATTTTCCGCGAGGGGTAAAAATCAACGTTTCAGGGAAGGGAAGGGAAGGAAGAGGAAAAAAGAAAAAATATAGAAGAGCCCCGCTTAATTTAACTTTATGAATTTTGAAAAATTGAATATATATTTTCGATTCGTTCGAACGTTTTGGGTTCAAAAGGCTCTCTGAACGTTCTGAAAATACGTTTGCGGGTGAAATATTCGAAAATTTGTTTTTTTTTTTTTTTTTTTAACGATGTTTTTTGTCAGTGGCGCGCAAAGAACCGGGGCTCTTGGTCGTAATAGAATTTTTTTCGAATCGGGGCAAAAGAATTACGCTCGAGCGAGGCTGGGGAAAAAAAAAAAAAAAAACGAACGCACACGTTTCGACACACAGAAACGTTTCTGTGCGTGTGTCGGTATCCGCGCTGCCCGCAGCTTCTATAAAATCTGATGTCCCCGTAGACCAATCACCGATGCACAGTGTTATGTAAATTTCCATAGGTATCCACTGTCTATTCGCAGATAGCGGTATCATCACGCGATATACACTCCGTTGATAGAGTAGTCCTCTTTATAGCACCATTTTCTTCCTTCTACCAACGCAAAATTTACTAACGTATATTGTCGGCGTGTATTTACCACGCTGTGAAAAACAGATAGAATTCATCTGATGCGATGAAAATTTTTCTCCTCCTATATATATATATATATACACACCTTTAAATATTCTCGCGTTCACGATCAATGTCAATAATTTCTCTCGACAAATCCAACAAATGCAAAATTGAAAAAAAAGAGGAAGGAAAAAATGGAATTGGAAAATTCTGTGAAAAAAACGGGGAAATATTTTTCACGATTCTTCCCATCCGGTTGTTCCCCTTTTAATTTCGACGGGAACATCGAACCGCGAGATTAACAATGGCCTCGTTTACCGATAAGCGGATCAACCGGTCTCTTTCCGGCGAAACGAGGGAGAAGAGGGAAGATCGTCGACAGGAGCCACCGCGGGGGAATCAATCGCGTGGCCCGGTTTTTCGCGATTCCGCTGACGGGGAAATTGCTTCCAGAAGGCCTCGCTCGGATTACAGCCAAGCACAATACAGGGAAGGAAGAATCCGCGAGAAACGTTTCCTCGAACAAACGTTTCTCTTCTTATCTCTTCTCGCGAGAAACAGGGATAGCTCGAAATCCAGGCTTCGATCGAATGGTAATCGAGTCGAGGAACGAGTTACTTTCCTCCGAGTTTCGATGATCGTTCCGATCTTATCCATCCCCAGTTATTTAAAGACGAAACTTGCAACGATCGTGAGACGCTTATTTATCATGGAACAATTTGGAATTATTTCCAACTTGTAAAGTATAATATAACTTGTCCTCGAGTGGAATCGAGATGATTTTGCAACTTGTATCATAGAGCAAGTACGTTTACGACGTGTGTTTAACCGTAAAATATATTTTTTTATACTTCTCTTCGCGAGACGAAATCTTGAAATTTTTATCTAAATAAATTTTGAGGTGTACATTGTTATGTTAGTTTACCGATATTAAATCAACCTGTAAATTATTTATCATTTTGACGCGTGTTTCTCTCCAACGCTAGTCGCTCGAATTTATTATACAGGCGTTTACATTAAGTAACTTTTGATTTGCGAGGCAAACTTCTCCGAGTCATTTAGAACCGCTTGAAACTTGAAACTTACCTAATGTATATATTATATACATATAATTCGGCAGACGAAGAACAAGTAAGTGACTTTAGCAATTTTAAAAAAACGGAATTAAAAAATTTTAAAAGATCGAAACCGAGCGTTTACTGTTAAAACGTTTTCAAATTTTAATCGAGTCGTGCAACATCGTCCTCGTTTCCCTCGATCACGAGGACAGCTGGAGAAATTTCAACGAAATACACACAACAGGGCAAGAACAATCGAAACTTGGCCGGCGCAAGTAATCTAGTCGTTTCAGTTTCGCGGCCGGGTATGACTGCTCGCGGCGGTCCGTCTTCCGTTAAACAGTTCATTTCCCGTGGGGTGTAAATCACCATTGTCGCGGGTGCCCGTGCACAACCGGTTCATTTGGAAAGTTTGAC
>NW_006263561.1:224776-228428 GCF_000469605.1 Apis dorsata | reverse complement strand
GATCCCTTAGTATCGGATTAAGTCAGGAGTCGGCTGAAACTGGAGGACCAGNAGAGAGAGAGAGAGGGACGATATATAGGAACTCACCCTTAACTCACCAAGATGAGAGTAAGAGTAAAATCAGTAGATGGCCGGCAAATATTAATTAACAATCCATTCACTTGGAACGTTACGTTGTAGAGGAAAGATCGCGTCTCTCTCCGTCCGATGCTTTTCATTTCAAAATTTTACGACTCTCTCTTCCAATCGATCCTCCCTATTCTTCTTAGTCTCTCACTGGATGGAAGTATTATCGTAGCGATAATAGACGCTCTTCCAATTTTCGTCTAGCTAATGAAGAATATTTTTGAGATGAAAACTTGTGCTCGATTTCATTCACCGAAAGATATTTTACCGTATAAAAAGATCGATCGATTTAAATGCACAATTTCTTTTATATATATGTATATATTCACTTGTACAGTCGTTGTTCTCGAGAAAAGAGTGATTTTCGTAGGAAATAGCGGAGACAGAAGGCACGGCAATGAATCACGGTGCCTCGAATCGAGCCGGAATTCAATTTAGGTATGCCGCTAATTGGTCGGATTAGCTTCCGTTCCGGTGTGCACCGGTAACGATCCAAAGCCGCGCGAAATTCGCTTTATTAGATGAGCAAATCAAGACACGGAGCAGACATAAATTTGCGTTTTCCACGCGATCCTTGTCGAGTCTCCTACCTATGATTCCGTCTGCTCTCGCGGGGAGAAAAAGTGCAGTTCTTCCGTTCACGCGTTTATTCCCCGACGAATTTTGAGTTTGACGGAATGGTGGTTGGCCAGGTTTGGATATAATTGGCATCTTAACCCAATACGCCGTCCCTTTTTCTCCGCGGAGAAGCGGCCTGGACTGGAGAAGCGCGCCCTTTTGTCTTTCCCTCCTTGCAATTGCGTTCCGCCCCTTTCTTCAGCTTCGAAACGTGCAACAATACGCGAAAACAAAGCGTACACCCTCCCTCCCCCGCTCTTGGTTACCGTCTTTGAATCGTTTCCAGGTTTTCTTCACGGCCTTTGCTCCTCCTAGATGTTTACGGACTGGTCAGTGGTTAACCTGCTACGAAGAGAATCTCTAACTCGTTGAAGGTCGACGAACCCTTTTTTGGACTTCTTTCTATGCGTTTCGAAGGATTTTGTAAACTGGTCAGTGA
Organism: Apis dorsata; assembly: GCF_000469605.1. NCBI lineage: Eukaryota > Metazoa > Arthropoda > Insecta > Hymenoptera > Apidae > Apis > Apis dorsata. Next base: position 227,245 of record NW_006263561.1, on the reverse strand, counting down.
TCGTGTTGTTTTGATTGAACTCTCTTTTTGGAGTTTTCTTCGTATTTCAGGATATTTCACATTTTCGCTTAGAAGGCCGACCATCTCGCGAACAGGAAACGATCTCTCCTTGGGATTTTCAGAAATTTTTATTCGCAGACTGATCGATAACCAGTTGGATTTTAGGATGTTTTTTGTGTATCGAGAATGTGTTCGATTTATAGAATAGTTCATAATCGTTTATTCAGAGTTTTCTTTGTTTCTTTAAAGAAATTTTGCTTATATATCGATTATTCTACGAGTGTAAAGACGATCCGGTTTGAAAGCGGACGAAGAAGAAGAAGAAGAAGAAGCCTCCATTTATTACACCGACCAATGATTGGTCCACTATTGAAGACTGGCAAACCCTCTTTGAGAATTTTCTTCTTCGTAATTCTTTGGCACAGCCTGTAAACACGAGGATCAATGAACCCAAACGGCCGCGAAATTGTTGCAATCTTCGCGATGAAAATCCGCGAAAACATTGACGTGGAGAGGCACGGGAGCGTGTTGTGATTCACGAGGGTCGGTTAACGGGTTGGGTGGGAAATTTATGGTGTCGTAACGCGGGAGAAGTATCGCACGAAAACACGGAGCACGAGTCTCGACGCGATACACCGGAGGCGAGATCGTTTCCTTTCAATCTGCCTACGGTTCCTGACACCACTATCCTAGATTAAACTATCGCGCGTATGTGTGTGTGTGTGTGTATCCACTCTGAATCAGGGAGTATCGACCCGGCTCGAATGAAATATCAAGTTCACCAGGATCGTCTGAAAACCTCTTCCATCCATTTCGAAAATATTTACAAATCTGTTACATAAAAATAGTAATAGTAATCTTAATGATGTTATATCAATTATATTTTATGGAGAAAGATTCTTTCAGAACGATATAGATCGTATAAGAAAATTAACACTTGTTGTTTTCTCGACTGTAGATCCAATAGATCAACCTGATATTCTCATAGAATGTGATGATTAAAAAATATTTGTAATTGAAAAACTATTGAAAAACAGCTACAAACTGGAAACCAATTAATGCTATCGTTAAGAATCTTCTAAGTATCCTTAATCTGATCTATCTATCTCCCACGAAACGATTCGAATCTATCAAAATCAATCAATCAACTCTTTCGTTCTTCGATTCTTCTTCTAAGCAACATCCTCACCAATATCCTGTATCAAATACATCTAACTGAGATCAGGAACGTGAAAGAGATTCTCACGAAGAAACAACTTTATCGATCCGAGATATTTCCACGAGAAGGGTGGCGCATGGATGTCAAAGAGAGAACGTCTTCTCTTCCTTCGATTACGTCTCGTTATTTGCAAACTTTCGTACTGGGTTTTGTCGTCTGCCGGTGTCGTATCGAATATATATCGGGAACTATATCGCGTCAACAGGAAGTCACGTACAGGAGGGGGAGGGGGCGTAAATCACGCGAGCTTCGAAGGGACGCGAGCTTCGGCCACGTCGTTTAGCGCACGAGGGGGCGAGCAATCGGCCGTGCGCCTTTTGCATATTTATGCACACGTATCTGTCGCGTGCGACTTCTCTTTCACCCTCTCCTTATTCTCGTGTTCTTTCCTTCTCTTTCTCTCTCTCTCTTCTCCCTTTTCTTTTTTCCAAGAAAAATTAACGAAAGCAAAAGCGTCGAGGGGAGAGTTCGAGTGGAATTCTCAATGGCGAATTCTTCTTCTTCAGTTTAGTTTGGTAGTTTCTATCAATCTTTCTTATCCAAGAGAAAGTCTTGTATGATCTTGGAAAATTATACAAATCTTTGGAGAATTTTTGTTTTTGAGGAAACGAACTCGATTGCATTCATATTTCCTCGCAATTTTCGGGGAATAATCTCATTAATTCGGATTAAAACGGTTAATATTGGATGGAATTTGTTCTGTTTGTTCGTTTATTATCACGAAACATCGGGAAGGATTAAAAGTTAAAAAGAAGAAAAAGGAAAAGAGAAGGGGAAAAAAGGTGGCGAAGCGATTTCGTTTTAATCTCGGATGCCGGAAACGCGCCTCTGGTACGCTCCGCTGGTGGTGGAAGGCGAGGATTGGAGTCGCGAGTCGTGCGGCCGGATCTGGCAATCCTGCAAGAAGTCAAATGAAAAGGAATTAAAAAGTCGGGGGCCGAGAAGAGGGGAGAAGGGAAGTTTTAATGGGTTCCGAAAAAAAGAAACAGCTGGAAGAAGTTCTCCCCGGGAAAAGGGCGAAAACAAAATTTAATTAAAGCAAGCCACGGCCGTTTTCTAGAAGGTTGAAGAGTCTAACCAACCACCGGATATGCCGCCGCTATTAAATTCGACCTACCCGAATCCTTTCCGCTCTCGCGAGCGGAATCCACTTCCCTCTCCGAGAATATAATACGTTATCGAGCTTTGGATTTGGTTGTTCGACCTAAACTATGTGCAGCTTTTTCATCCCTCGTGATTTCGAAACATCG
>NW_006263561.1:223564-224506 GCF_000469605.1 Apis dorsata | reverse complement strand
GGATATATATATATATATATATATATATATATATATATGCTATGAGAGAGGCGAAAGCCAGGGAAGGAAAAGTGGCGACGAGGAGTTAAAGGGGTGGAAAAGGTTGTGGGACGGGGTTGAAGTATCGAGAAGGGATACACGTGTAGAGCACCCTAGAACGCCGCCTGCAAAGAGGGATGAAACGACGTTGCCGGCGAAGGTAGGCACCTATGTCAGATATAAGGGAAGGGAGAGAGAGAGAGAGAGATCTCGCTCGTTATATATAAAAACAAAGGGCTGATATTTTTCCTGGCGAGGACGTCGATACGCTGTCCCGAAGCGGCTGTATTCTGTCGGTCGAAGTGCGCAAACATGTTCCATTTTGTTCGTGCTTGTATACGCGGGAAGCGCGGTATCGATGCTTTCAGGAATCCATCTGAAAATTTGCCTCGGTGGGAAATGGCGGAAAGCTGGAAAGTTTGAAGGTGACGGAACCAAAGATTAACCTTTTTAATTTGGAAAATCGTTACGTACGCTTTTAAAATTATTGCGATTCTAGATATTAAAATAAAGAGAAGGATTATAGATAATTACAAATCAATCATAAGTATATACCTTTGATATACCTTCCCTATTAGAGAATAACTCTAACTTTCGACTCTCGATGTACAGAGCGCATATCCGACGACGATAATAAAAATTTAGTAGGAAAATTCGTCGTTCCCCGAATTCTTCCACTCCAAAGTCCGTCGATGATTTCCTGGATATCCGGCGAACGCGACCAACGTCGAGTCAGGCGGAATCGATCTCGGCAGCCGCGTGGTGGAGGCGCGTCGCGTCGAGGCGAATCCGGGGAGCCGCGAGGGCACCGGAAAGCGGGCAGCGAAAAAGTTGGGGCAAAGAGGAAACCGCATTTCCGCCTTTACGCTCTTCCACCGAACTCCCGAATATCGGTGATAATTC
>NW_006263561.1:210244-223539 GCF_000469605.1 Apis dorsata | reverse complement strand
AGTACTTGGGCCGAAAGTTGCGCGAGCCTCGACCTTCCTTTCCGCTCCTTTATTCGTTGGATTACGAGGTGGAAGGCTTTTAAAAAAATTTGAAAAGCCTTCACCTCTCTCACTGACCCAGCCTCCAAAGCGTCCATTATCCGACCCGATAATTAAACGATCCGATGCTAGTCGAATTAGTTAATTACCGGATAATTATTCGTTCAAATAATCGAAATAGTGGGTGGAAAATCGTAGGTAACTGGTCAACGTTTCGCTGGTCGAGTTTCGTCCGACGGTTGAATCCGGAAAAATGTAAGAGTCGCGCGTAAAAATCTTGGCGCGGGAAGCTTTCGCCAAGCCTTTTCCCAGGGAAACTCGTTGAAAGAGAATGTCGGGCGACGCATTGCCGCGCTGACTCCGGCGCTAGTCATTTCCATATGTATAGCGCCGGTCTCGAGATTAACATATTCTCCCGCTCGTTACAAGTCTCTCTCTCTCTCTCACGTCCACCTTCCTCCTTTTTTGCCAACGTTTATTTCGCTCTTCCGCTCGGATCTCTTTAATTCTCTACATGCCCGCCCGCCATATTTTGCATATTTATTTGCGCGTGTATACTCGCGTGTACGCGTATAATTTCCAATAACAACGATGACGAAATTTTCAAGAGAATTCGCGATTAAATTGCCGATAAAACCAAAAGGCAGATCGAGCGGAACTCTATCGACTCTTCGTTATCGCGTTAATACAAAACGCTTGGCTCGAGTTGTCGAGATTCACGGTCGACGCCGTTTAAACGCCTTGGCACGAAATACTCGTCTCTTCCTTTCGCTCGATCCCGGGGAGAAGATCGGGTTTCCGCGCGGGCGAGCATCTTTCGAAAGATTTCCAAGGATCCCTGGAAGGCGGTGCGTCCCTCGAGTATCCTCTCGAAAACGTTTCTTCGATCGTTCCTCGAAGGTGGCCCTCCGGGTGCGGAGTTAAAGGCTAAAAGCGTTGGAAGAGAGACGCGTGTCAGGAACGGGGCCGCGTTTCCTCGCAGCGGGGGAGGGGACCGGCATCGGCCGATTCCGCTCCATTTTTCCGAACGATCGACGCCCGACAAAACTTTCGCCCCTCCCTATTTTCTTCTCTCTATTTTCTCCCATCATCCCCTTCTCCTCCCATTCTTCTCCAACGGGGGGGAAAAAGCGGCACGGCGCGCGTACGTGACGCTGCATTTACATAACGCCGCTGCAAATTGTCAATGCGGCCGCCAGCTTCGTAAATAAAATATGCGCCGCTGTTCCCCGCAGGAGCTGCAACGAGGGGAAGGAGAAGCAGCGGAAAGAAGGGATAACGGCGAGAAAGGGTGAATCGTGTGCACGTGGTTGCCACCACCTCCAAGGCGCCGGGTGTGATTTAAGGAGTTGTGCAGACGAATAAATTTCAACCGCCGTGAAAGGGAATCCCGCTCTCGAAAAAATATCCTACGTCTCCTCCTCCGTATGCGCTCGCACGCGTCCGCGATTAAAGGTCGAAACAGGAAAAGGGTCGCGTGTGTGGATCTTCCTCTCCCTCTCCGCATTCTTGCGCGCGTGTTCCGTTAATTTTTGCCAGACTGCCACAGGCTTTCCACTCGTTCTTCGGGAGGGAGGGATGCGGAGGAGGGTGGAAACGGATGGAGAAAGCAGGATGGAAAGGGGCGTGGATTCGATTCTCCGGTTGTTTCGCTTTTTTCTCCACCCCGGCTCGCACCGCATCAAGCAACTTTCTTTTTTTTTTTTTTTTTTTCCAACTTTTTAACGACGAACGAGCGAGCCGTCGACGCTGTTGTTTATCTTCGACCGCGCACAAAAGCTGCGCGAAACTTGCGCGTCGCACACCTTCCGCGTTTTTCTCTTCTCCCCTCTATGTACGACTCCGGAAATCCACGATACCTGGGTAAACTTCGGAGTAGGAAAGCCGGGCCGGTGAATTTCAACTACCGTCTTTCTATCTCTTTCCACGGTCAACTTTACGATTCTTTTCCGCGCGCGTAGGATGAATCGACAGGGATACGACAAAGTCGAAATCCTTGGACTTTACGAGCTCGAGGACGAGTTTTTCTCTCGAGAAAAGATTCGTCGCTCGAACAAGGGAGAAGAAGGGGAAGAGAGAGAGAGAGAGATTTCGTGTTTGTCTTCGCGAGGAAAGATTTACGCGCGAGTAGCTTTTCATTCGGTTCGTTGGTGGCGGATGCTCGTCGTGTACAGGTGAGAGAATCGAACGTGAGATACCAAATTATTGGCCATCCTCGAAAATCACACATCCCTCGGATGGTTATTCGTCCCGACGAATTTACGCTCCCTCTCATTTTCCGCGTATAATCGTGTTTCTCTAATATATATTACAATCACGATGTTAAAGTAAGAAGAGAATATTAATTTTGTGTGAAAAATGATATCTTCTTTCTTTAACATAAAAATTATCTCGCTGAAAATCGTAAGAAAATCTTAACGCAGTCAGGATCCGGAACGATTTGGAAGAAACGATCCCATCTCCATTTATCCGTTCGTCGTATTCGACGGGGGGACAACAACGGGCCGTTATACTTATCTGCGCGATGCGTCATGCACCCTTTCAATTCCCCACGAGTCGCGGTTGTAACGTATATATATAAAATCTGGCGTGTAGTGGAGACGTACGCGCGCTTTCGGTAGCGCAGCCGAGACGCGTGTGGAGACGTGTGTCGTCGTGTTTCCACACGCGTGCCACCCGCGTGCTACCTGTGTTGCCATACAGAGCTGACGATGCGTTTAATTAAACCGGCTGTCTCCCGTCTCTTCGCATTGTTCCCCGCCCCTGAAAAGTTCTGTCCTGGACCACCGCCCCATTGTTGAGCACAAGCTCTCGTTTGCGCGCCCGCCGCGCGCCACTCCGCTTCCAACAATACCCTGTTATTTGTTGCTCATTTGACGGACAACAGAAACATATCAGTCAGTCGCTCCCGCTCGCCAGCAGCCTTCGTCATTTCGATTCCTACCGTTCGAACGAGCGATGCGAGTCTCCCTTCCACCCCTATACGCTCCAAGGGGAGGACCGGGTCTTTTATGTCTGGAGGATCGAGGATTCATGCATCGAATATCGATCGAAAATTTTTAATTATTGAAGTAGTAATAATAATAAGTTGTTACAAATTTGGAAAATTTTTGAAATTGGTATCGAATGGTCTGCGATGTTTGAATTAATTGTAATCGGATTGGATTCCGAGTGTTGTGCTTTGTTTTTATGTATCATTATTTTATATAATTTTTAATAGTTTTTTTCTTGCAAATCAACGATCTAGTAACGAACAAGAAAGCAGATTCTCTTCTTTCTCGGAAAGTAGAAAGTTTATATTTGGAATAATAAAATTAACGGTGGCTGTTGAATTCTGACCGTTCTCTTCTCTTCCTCTCAATTTTCTTGCACGCTGCTTTACCTCCTCGTAAAGCGTCAACTCGCTCAGCGAGAAAGTCTCTATCCGTTCTCGAAAGTCTTTCCAACTTTGATACCTTGTTCCTCGTGAAGATACACGATGTGTGCACACGTCTTTCTTGGCCCTATCTAGAAAGGACAGTTATAACTTTTCCCAAGTATTAGATAGGAAGAACACGACAACTGTTTTTAAAACACAACGATTCATGGCAGACAACTCGAGAGAAGAGAGAAGAGTAAGACGCGTTTTTTTTTTTTTTATTAAAATAATCTCGTCCCGTGGAATTATTATTTGGGAAAAATTGTTTCGTTAACGAGCGGGTACGGGGGAAAAAAATTCTTGAATAATTCCGAGGACGATGACCGACGGCAGTCGATATATCGAGACAAATAAACGAAACGAGGAAACCCCGAGGAAACGAATGAAAATGTGGAAAAATATATTTGAAGACTTTATAGTCGCTTTGCCTGGAAATCACTCTAAAATCGCTTAGCAGAAAATTAAACGAATTAAACGAAGCAAAAATTGTAGCGATGGGATCGAGCGTGTCGCGAGCACGATTTGAACATTATCAAAATCTAGAATTTCCACAACTCTAAAAATATCCTCTGTTCGCTATCGTTGAAAATAATTAAATAAAATAAAATTATGGAAACTGTTTAAAATTCAAACTCTTCTATATCTATAAATTTTCAAATCATCAAAATAAAGCATTAACAATAATTCTCTACGAATCTTTCGCAATATGTAGATTTATATTAAGAGCCCGTTAATTCGATCATAGAAATCCAATCATTCTCTATTTCGTCCTTCCTTGCAAGATATACGAATCGCAGATTAATGCGTTTACCGTTTTACACACAACGTTATTTTCGGTCGTTCCGCGGCATTCGTCGATAACAGGGCAATTTCACCAGCCAATCTTCGATTTCTACCCGCGAAATATTTTCATCGCAATATCGCAATATTCGAGGGAACGCGAACGCAAACAATTCGTCCGCATCGACTCTAATGCGATAGAATAATTTCCATTCGCCGCGAAATAACTTTTCGCCGCTTCGTAACCAATTTCTCGGCTTAATATGTATTACTTTCTTTTTTCCCCTCACCCTTTTTTTTTATCACCCCCCTCGGCTCCGCCCGGCCACCGGTTCGTCCACCGAGTTCGTTACGCGGCATTCAATCGCGAATCCAGGTCACCGTCGAATCCCAGAGAATTGATAGTTAATTGAGAACGTTTGCTCGAGGGGAAAACTCGGACGTTGCGTAGCGAGCCGTCTGCCAACGTCTACGATCCCCTTCATTTATTTATTTTTATAATCAATCGTCGCTTATTAAACCTTCGAATAATAATTCACTTCATTCTCTTTCTCTGATCCTCTTGCCAACGCGCCGAATCAATCTCTCGGTAAATCGGTCAATCCACCGCCTACCGAACAAGAAAAGAAGAATTTTTTTTTTACGAATTTTTAATCTCGCAATTTAACGAAATAATTTTTATATCCCTCCTCTCGAAATCTTTAGCGATACGTGTATATCCATTGTCAGTTAATTAGTATCGATCTTATACATATATCGTGTATTATCGTCAATTATTACCCTCGAATAATAATTCAATCCTCATTCTTTGCGTGGCCAACCAATCTCCGTTCGCTCGTAAATTAATTCGCGTTGAGTAAACGAGAGAGAGAAGAGAACGAATCACGTTATACTTGGAAAAACCATAATTCGTAATTTCGAAACGACTTCCTCCAGCATCTTCTCGACATCTTCGTGTATATACAGTCATATATATATGTCAGTTGGCAATCGTAGTCTCTCTCGTAGCCCTTCTTGAATGAATCGCGGTTGGAAAGACGACGATTTGGAAAAAGACAACGATCTCGATGTCTGTTGGGCGAAGCCGAGGGGTATTGTGGTTTTAATAAACGCGAGAGCTCGCTTTCAGTTCACGCTCTTTCGAGCTGTTTCAATACCTGGTGGTGGGGATAAATACGACGCATCGAGTTAACGTCCGTGGAGTTAACGGAGCTTCCGTTTTCTTCTTTGCCCGTTTGCTTCTGGTTGCATCGGTGCAACGTCCTCCAGAACCTGGGGAGAAAACAGTGGAAGCAGGCAGGGGAGGGGGACGACACGTAATTGAAAAGAGTGCCCCCGATTAAGAGGTGCCTGGGCTCTTTTTCACCCCTTTCTCCACTCGCGTCCGATTCGAACGTCATCACGGCTCGATGATTTGTTTGCTCGTACGTCGACCGATTTGTTTCGTTTCCATTTGAAACAATTCTGCGCTCTGCCCACGATTCGCATCTTTCATCGATCGAGCGAACGAATAATTGAAAAGAGAGGCTCGATTAAGCGACTCGACACTCTTCTCCGCTTCTTTTTTTTTCACTCGACTCGAACATCGCCACGGCTTGGCTCGTTCCACGTTTAGTCGTCGACACGTTGTAATACGATTGCGCCCCGTTTTGCGCAGAAATGGCAAAATTTTAACGATTGAAGTTAAAGAATAATGTTACTTCGATAATTTATTATTCGGTGGTTCTGAGTAAATGTTATTCGAGTTATTTTAAACGAAGTTGTTATTGCTCAAAGCAATTTTATTCTCCATAGATATTAACCAGTTACCCTTTTTTGTTTTTTTTTTTTTTTTTACCAAGTGTTCACGATTCGAGTTCGATCGACCAAACGATCGCGTAATTACACGCTTTGTTAATTGTCAACCGTAGGATAATCGTTCACGTTCGAAACGTTAAGTTGGGCGGTTAAATCGATCTCGTTTATTCGATTCTCGTGGAAAAAGTTTAAGCGTAGAAAAAAAAAAAAAATCAGATCAGGGGACAAAACGCCAAAGTTCTATCCTTCTCCTTCCTTGCTCCATCTATTTCCACTCCTTCATCGGACGCATAATTGCGAATGTAATAATTACGTACGAAACGTGGAGAGACGTGGAGGAGAAGGAGCGAGTTATACACGCTACTCATTGGACGGGGAAAAGTTGCGGTTCGTCGAATTTTCGCGGCCACGAGTCGATAAAAAGTGGGTGTACCGATGTGCACTCGGCGGCGTGTAGGTGCAGAGACTTCGGTGGATGGTTTACGAGTAGATACGATGCTTTAACTTCGCGCGTTTTTAACTTCTCGAGAGCGCTTCGCTCGTTCGACGTCCCATAGAAAACGACGTCGCGCTGCTGGAAACGACGTCGACTTCCCCCGAATCGGGAGTCCACGCGAGGCCTCGACGTGGCAACGACCGTTTACCAACGACCTTTTGCCTCGTCTACAGGGGAATCGTCCTTTCTCGCGATCGAACTCGTTGATTTGTTGGAAGGAGATTCGTCGAATGGAAGGAGTTTTCTTTTTTTTTTTGAAAGGAAGAATTAATTATTGCACGGGTATGATATTTTCATCCGGTCCACAAAATATTTTCGATTTTCGAGCAAACTGCCGCGCGAGATCCCGCGATGCGACAGTTCGGTTTCACGCTCGAGTTAGCAGCGGCGGAAAATATAAGAGAGGGAAAATTTGCGAAAATTTCGCGGCCCCTCGACCATTCCCCGACATTGAAATTTTGCCAGGCACGTCAGTCTCGTTTGTTTGTTCGAACGGTTGCCGCGTAAGTATGCAAAAGTAAATAAAAACGGATATCCTCGCGAGCTCGTTATGCATTAAAACTTTATGATATTTTTCTTTCTAGTTATTTTTTCTTTTTTTTTTTAGTTTGAGATGTCATGGTGACTCTAAACGGTGACGCGATAAACGACTGATTTAGATCCATTATGGTCGGACGAAAATGATGGAAGAAAAATAATATAATAAATAATGACGACCAGACAAGGGGGAGGAGCCAATTATGGTCAGACGGAATAAGACAGCAACGGTACAATAATAAGATAAAATAATGTAGACTATTATTGTCGAACGAGTAGAACGAAACAACCATGGACGAGTGGAACGAAGTTGGAATAATTGAATAGAAAAAGATAGTCACGATCGAACAAACAGAATATCGAACCACTATTACAAGTGGTATAGTTCGATTATAATTAGACGAGTAGTGCAATCCCTCCTTGCAAATTGCTATTTAAATTCAAATTTCAAAAATCAACGGCATGATAAGTAGAATAACTCAATTATCAATTATCAATAATTAACAAACAGAATTACAGAACCGATATAACAAAAGAACCAATATAAAACCGGACAATCTTTTACGAATTGACACGTTCCTTTCACGCGTAAAGGAATTTTACGAAACGAACGCTGCTCGTTTTTCGAAAGAAAATAAAGAGAGAGCAGGTACATTTTTCGTACCGTTTCAAATTAAAATTCTCGGCTAGAGATTGGCCCTCCAATTACCGCGAGAATATGACGGATACATTCCATCTTCGATTCGATGACGCGTGTCGGGGGCTAACGAGGCAACGGGAGACACGGGCAAAGAATCGAGAGTCGTCTCTTATTCCACGGCCGTGTGCAACCCGTTTTTTGTCGCGCGCCAGTAGACGGCAGTCCATCTCTCTCCACTTTTTAATTGGCGAACGCCACGACCACCACCACCACCACGACCACCGCCGCCACCACCACCGTTCCACCCCCGATTCTCTGATTTTTAGCCGTTGTCCTGTCCCAGGATCTCTGAATTTGACAGGGCAGTGTGTCATCGGCCAGACAGTTTACACGGCACCGCAGAATGGACGGTCGTGTACGTGCACGCGCCCTCTAATATAACGGATTACGATGCTCTCTCCGCCCGCCCTGTCGTTGCTCGCCTCTCCCCGCTTTCGATGCGCGCGCGAAAGGAGGGGCACGAGGCCGGTTCACGCGTCGCCGACTCGGCCGTGTTGCTAACGAGCGACGGAAATGCGCCTTGTGCCCGCGTCCTAACTCCCACACAAGGTTTATTACGCCGTGTNTATATATATATATATACACAGCTCGGTTTCAATTAAAACCGGAATTAGTAAGAATTTCTGTAGAGAGTTGTATATGGATGTATATATGTATGTATATATGTATCGTTATCGGAGTGGAGTAGTGGCATTTTTCCGCCAGAGTTTTCGCGATATCGGTTTCGTTCAAATAATCGATTATTCGATCTTCTCCGTCTCGAGTTTCGCGAGACGATTAAACGCGAAAATACGATAGTTGTTGGAGGAACAGACTGTTTCACGAGAGACGAGATCGAGTAGCGCGTGGAGCGTTTAAATCACCGAGCTCCTTTAGACTATGCTACGTATATATATACCTGTATATGTACATATACGTGTATATATACACGTACGTGTAGCTCGATATATGTGGTAAACGAGGATGAAGGCAATTGCGAAGTCTGGAAACTGGGAGGGAATTGCGTCGCGTCGCGAAACTATCCGAGAGATAGCGGTCGGTCAGGGCAGGGGTGCGCAAGGTGGTCGGTGTTTGCCACCAGTTTTGGGAATCTTCGTTCACGGATCGCGGCCTCTCGAGAGCGGAGGATGGGAAAGGGATGGCGCGGAAAGGGAGAGGTCGGCGAGGTGTCGGAGGGAGGGTAGAATCGCGGCGAGAAGCTACAGACGTCAGAGTAAATGCAATTACCCTCCACCTATGTAGCAAACTAAGTTAAACTTGCGACCGAGGCTTGGCCCCCAAACTGTTTGCATTATGTATCCGTGGTCCTCCTCTTATGTGCCACACGGTGCACGCTCGTTACACGCTCTCTTCTCTCTNCCCCTTCTGCTCGCTCGAATGGAGACGGGGGAAGAAGGATACGATACGATGCTCGAGCACTCGACCCGACTCGAGGACTCGAGATTCGACTCACGGTCAACTTGTCGCGCTTACTACTCTTGTTCTCCCGATCAAACGGGAGATCCGCGTGCGCGTGCGTTAACTCCAAGGGACAGAGGCGAACGAAGGGTGGAACGGAGCGTGGAATTCGATCGGGATGTAACACACGGCGAACCTAAACTTTGGAAAACTTTGTCCTCGCGACCATCCTCAACTTTTGCCCGTTTCTCCCATCCTCCCCCCTCCCCAGCCTTCCCTCGACAAGATTTACCACTTAACCAAGCCCCTTTTCCCTTCCCATTTATCTCTCTACAGGCACGAAACAAAGAATTGCGACCAACACGATCGATCCTGCTTAGTCATCCGCTATTTTTTCCACCAATCCAAGCTTTTTCTCTTCTCACTTTCTTTCTAGCTTCGAGTTTTCCCGAAAATTGATTAAAACGACGGCGGGGGACGAGACGAAAGGTTGGAATATCGGAACGGAGAATGGAATCTTGGAATTTCTTCGAATCCATGGAACCCACGTTTTACGTTTCGCGAGTCATCTTTCCTTACAAATTCGATAGGATGGAATACACATTCCACGTGTGTACAGTCGTAGGTATCGTCGTGCATATGCGCCAGTCGATATTGGGTCAAAAATGTCGTTTCGTCGGGTATATACTAGTGAGAAATACACGATGGTACATTTATGTCACACGATCGTGATATCGTATAGGATAGGATCCTCCTCTTCTCTTTATTGTATTATAGTTCTTTTTTCATCCTCGCGATACGCATCGTTTAACGATTATCGGCCGCGTATTTTCTAATTGGCAGATTTCATTGTCCGCTAATTAACCTCGCGTCCACGATATCACGCGATTAATTCATCCGTGAAATTAATATCAATATTTGTATCGTATACTTGGAAATCGCGCGAATTTCAATCCTCGCGAAACATTCTCTCGAAAATTTCTCGCGTCTTGCGGAGAGGAATCTCCATAAGAAAACCGTCGACGCGGTTCTTTTCTTCAACCGTTCAAAACCACCGCGAGAAACTGTCCGCAAGAGTGCAGAAATCGGGAGAAAAATCTCTAATATTAAAGTAGGAAAAAAGAGGCTCCATCCGCTTCTCCCGATTATTCCATTTTTGCCGCGATTCGTTCCCTCCCTTTCTCCGTCGATCGTTAATTCGAATTGAAATCGAAATTAAAAAAAAAAGAAAAAGAAAAAAAGGAATCGTTTCGATCACGGCCTGGTACGTAATTCAGTCTTCTCGAATTTGCGGGACTGAGAGGGACTGGTCGATTTCCGGTCGCCTCACGGCAATATACCTGTCCTTTTGTACCCCGACGATTAAGTGGTCCGTGAACCGTCTCGCCTAACGTTCAAATTAAAAAGCTGTAATCGAACGAGGAAACTACTAACCTCTGTTGAATTCAGTTTCAACTTTCTCTCGAAACTCGAGCTCGCGAAACGTCTCTCCTCTCCACAGAGAAGGGCGATGGAGATCGTTCCTCGATCGAGAAAAGGGAAAGGGAAAGAGAGAAAGTTCTCGTGCTACTTTTAATGGGTTTGGGGCGAAACACACCGGGGGAGGGGGAGGGGGGTTTATTCGTGTTTAACGATTCGAGCGTGGCGTAGGGAAATTCGCGGATCTGCGTCTATATTTCGCGAGATTAAGCCGAGGCAAAAGTCTGCTGTTGGTGGAGAGGGCGGTGGTGGTCCACCATCGTCAGCCCCGGATATTCCCGTGATTTTTCTTCTTTTCCTTCTTTTTTTTATTCTCTCTCTCTCTCTCTCGTTCTCTCTTTCTATTTCTTTTTTCCGAATTCACTCGCGGCCCCCGGTCTACGTGGCGGCGTAGATTCGACTCGGTTTGCCGAGGTTAGTCGATAAATCAGTCGACGGCTGCGGCACGTCGGCTGCGCGCCGCTTCCGTGCCACGTTTTTGTCGCTCCACCTCCACCTCCTCCTCCTCCTCCTCCTCCTCCTCTGCCGACCTTTCTCCCGTATTTCTCCCTGTAAGCTGCTAAAATTTGTCGCTACGCGCCGTAAAATCTGCACACGTGCCTGGCGAAGGGAATCGGCCGCGTCGAAACTTCGTGCAAATCTTCTATATCCGAAATGGATCTCTATGATTCTCACAGATTGGATTGGTCACGATAGGTAGGGTTAAAGAGTGGAGGAACAAAGTTGTTCGAAGCGCGAGAAGATACGCCGTTGGTTTTGATTAATTTCGATCTTAATTATTCGAGTTTAATTCTATATGGAGAGGAGAAAGTTAGCGGTGTTGTTCGAGTGGTGTTGTTGGGGAACGTTTTCACGAAACGAGTCTTTTATCTCGGTTTCGTTTCACGAACTTTTGTTTTGCGAAAATTAAAATTTGAAACACTAGAGAATAATAATTTCCGCGAGCAAATATTATTCGTTTAATTCGCGATAATAAACTTATTTGTTATTTATACTCCAACGTCCAACGTAAATAAATTATTTATTTTCTTCAAGTGGCACGCTATAGATATCCAAGACGATTTCTTTATAATTTTTAATTTTACGTATTTCCTCTTGGTAATATATCGATGGATAGATTCAACGTTTTGAATTGTTTAACTTATTCGCAAAATTCTCTACTTTCGAAATAATTTCCTCTCAAATCATCGATTCTTCCCGATCTATCCAGAGATCTGTTTCTCGATTAAATCGTTTAATCCTGTTGTAATATCTCACTAACTTCATCCTAAGATATATCTTTGAACAAGAGAGGAGGATGTAACCGTCCCGCGTTTCTCGTAAAAGACTCGCTACCTCATACGGGTTCTTTTATGCAAACTCGTGGAATAAATTCAATCTCGCGCGATTACCATGTTTTACGAGTCCGACGTTTGTTACCAAACAAAGTTAAAGGATGCGTTCTTCGCGATTCGAAGCGGAAGCCAAAAAACGTTCCCGCATCCGTTTTCCGCGAATCGTTTTCCGAGAGAAAAATTCGCAGGGTGTATTCGGTTCGACGAATATTTTTTTTCTTTTCCCTCTCTCTTTCTCTCCTCCCTTCGACCGAGGGAGGAACAGCGGAATTTCGACGAATTGTAAATCGTGCGCCTCGAAACGGACTAAAAGACACGAAGAAAGCAGACAGCGTACGTATTTTACGTTTATTCGATCGCTCGGTCGTTTGAATCATTCATGACCCCGCGTCGAACTTTCCATCCCCGTGGCCGCTCCACGGCTAAGGAAACCGACCTGGCCTCTCGTTTTTCTTCCAATTTTCCCCTTCGAAACTTGGTCGCACCCCGTCTCATCCTTCTCGTTTGTCAGGGGATGAATATTAATAATCGTCCGCCCAATCCCCTTTCCCCTCCCTATTATCAGGATTCCACGAATGTTGTTCGAACCACGGAGCGTCGAACCACGAACACCGGGGGCAAACGGATATTTTTCATGTAACGCTCGAATACCAGAATTCGATCGATGAGAATCTTCTTTCCACGATAATCCGCGATATTTTAATTCCTCCCTGTTTCTTGCGACGAGATTGAAATTCCTCGGGACGAAAAAGTCTCATCTACATTCCTCGCGAGACGTCCATTGTATTTTCCGCAAGAAATATCCCCATCCCCCCTCCTCTCCTCCTTCCCTCTCCCCACGAATCCTTCTTATCCTCCTCGTCTTCGTAACGCAAGTAGTGTAAATTCAATAAGAGCGCAAACTTCTTCCACCGAAGAAGGAGAAGAAGGAGGAGGAGGAGGAGGAGGAATGAAACGTCGCGTTTTTCCGGTATCGCCTCCTGGTTTCAACCGGAAGGAGAAAAGTTTCTCCCCTTCGCTTGCCCTCCGAATTCCTTGTTCCTCGACCCTCGGTTCGAGACTGCCCCCCTCCTCGCCAACATTTTTCCCCTGGAAATCGCATCAGAGAGGGGGAGGAGAGAGGATGGACGATGGATTCCCGCTTTTCACGCGGTGGAATTCGACCGAGTTTCCACCGATTCGCCGACTATATCGCTCCATCGATATCAAAAAGGGCTGTCGTCGTCGCTTATTGTCCGTGCCCGATTATTATGCGGCTAATCCAGATCGATGATTGTCCACGTTTGTTTGCTCGCAGCTTACGTATTTGCGAATGGA
>NW_006263561.1:207544-210030 GCF_000469605.1 Apis dorsata | reverse complement strand
GCGGATCATTAGGGCGGCGCGGCCACGGTTGTCGCTGCGGAGAAGCCGCGCGGCCTCTCCACGTCGGATTAATATTTAATAGACGTTACGTACAAAATGCAGGGCGTTACGCGCGAACAGGCTCCCGTGCCAAGCCACCGCCGTGCCGACAATAATCAGCGCGTTACGCCAATACTCTCCTGGCTGGCTCAATATTGACCCGTATTTAAAAGCATTATCCAACGGAAATTATCATCGCGATGCGACGACGCTTCGAGAGGCGTTCGTCGACAATTCCTCCTCGCGCGCAATTCCTCCCCTTTCCGAATTAATACCATTTATTTGGATAATTTAATTCAATTTGAAAGCTTTTCGAGCGCGAGCCTTAAGAAGAATGAAATTGCGCGTATATTATATATTATATCTCCCTTCGTTCAAAGTATATTTCGTTCCTACTCGAATTTTTCATAATCCTTCGCGGCGAACCTTACGTTCAAATTATACTTATTTAATTCGCACGATATACAGATCCGTGTGCAAAGATTTTTTGAAGATTATCGACCTTTACTCGAATTCCATTTATATCCGAAATAATCGTTATTAATAAGACGGATATAGATAGAGGGTAGCGCGAGATTACCGTTTGATTTCGATTCTCGAATCGAGCAATTATATAAACGCGTTGGCGGAGTATCAATCCGCGAGAATCGGAGAACGGAAACGCGCGAAAACAAGAACGCGGGAATCAAATTATCTGTCCCATTATTACGAATCGGGCACGGTACACAGTTTCCGTAGCCCGGTGGCCCGGAAGATGACGAACGTATTCACCTCGAGGGGGGGAGGGATGAAATTGATTTAGCCTGGTTTGAACTTGGAGGTTCGTAACGCGCAAACTAATCGTAAGATAATCCGACAGGCGGTTGGGCGCGCGAGCGCGATGATAAACACACTCGCGGATCGAGTTGCTCCTCTTCTCCCTTCCTCCACCCTTCCTCCACCCTTCCTCTTGTGTACACGTATACGAGGTATCGGTGGTTAAACGTATAACCACCCTTGCGAGCGAATGCGAGGAGAGATGTCGATCTTCGCCCCCTGTTCCCGTCTTGGATACATTACTGGATTCACCTTAATTAATTAAACCGCGAGGGTGTTGCATATGTTACGTTAAACACGGGAGGGGGTTATGTTATATTGCGTGAAATTCGGTAAATTTCGACGCAATTATCGGCCATCTCTTGTCCGCAGACTCGAAACTCTCCACATTTTACAACCGATTTCGCTCCCGGTCACGCCGTTGTTCCCATTATCGTCCTGATTGATCGCGCTATCGCGTGTCGCTCGAATTACTCTCTACTCTGCCCTCCTCCCCCCTTCCTCCAACCCCACTCGCTATCATCGTTACCAATTACCCTTTTTCCACGGCTCTTCGTGACTTTTTCGAGTCCCTCGAGTTTTATACTCGATCCGCTCTTGTTATTATCGATATCTGCGTGCCAATTCGAGGGGGAGAAAATTTCTCTAGATATTCTCGCGGTGATTGAAAACGATATAAATTTCTGGCTGGATTTCGGTATAATCGAGAATTTTGAATAGTGCTTTATATAGATTTTGTTTTTTGATTTTATGCAGGATGAGGATCTTAATCGTTTGCAAACTGTTATTATAATTGAACGTTATTTTATGGATATTTGGATCTCGTGGGAATCACGCGAGACATCGATGAAGAGGAAGAATTTCAGCGTTTAAAGCGAATTGCATTTGGAGAATATTGAGAATATTTCTCGCGAATTGAGAGTGACTGCGTAATAAAGTTACTAGCGAAAAAGAAAATAAGCATGGAGAGCTTAGAGATCTCGAGAGCAAAATTGTACTTTCAAATATATATCGTATCCTTGCGATAATAAATCATCGTCGAGAGATAGAACAAAACATTGTATTCTACGTCTCTAAATTCGCGTCGTAAAAGAAGCTTGCTAACGAAATTCTAAAATCCGTAAAGTTTTCCGCCGATTTCAGAAGCGCGATCTCCTCCGCGAAAGGGGGAATTGCGCCACTCGTAAATTAAAAGTAGAAACGAGCAGTTTGGATCGGCAGAGGGGCGATAAAGCGGGGGATATATCATCGAAGATAGGTAGAGAGCGACGGAACGGAATACGGGGGAGGATCCGGAGAGCGATCAGAGACCGATTAACCGATATCGTTGCTACGAATCGACGCGGCCCGGGCTAATTACGGATAAATATTGCGCGTCCTGGCTGGAATAATAAGCCGTGAAATCTAGCGGACGGTTTTGCCAAGGGACCCGACCGCGTTCCACCCCCGCTTTAATAACTGTAAATTTGCGATTCAATATCCGGCGCACACGGTCCGTTTCACCGGCGTGCTCGCACAAAGAGCTCGCTAATTATGCTAATTAACTTTTATCCTTCCCTCCCCGCGAAAGGAGCAGCGAATTCGTAAGAATCGGCGTATCGTTTCGATTTAAAAACGATAGAAAAGGGAGA
>NW_006263561.1:204387-207233 GCF_000469605.1 Apis dorsata | reverse complement strand
GGGATTGAGAGGCAAACGCAGTTAATAGTCATCAACGCGGCAGAACAAATGCGGAGAACGGCGACTATCGATCAGGTGGGCCGCGTTCGTTAATTGCACGCGAATGCAGCCCATAATCCCGGGAAACATAATAGGTAATTCTATTCCTCTCTCTGGAAGGCACCAGGAATAAATATATTACGCGGCGCGGGCCGCTGCAAATGCTCTCGTTTCTGACTCTCGATTCTCGCGAGCTGGAAAACACTGGAGAAAAAAAACGTGGCTGTGACGAAGATCATCCCTCGTGCGCGACTCCCCTTTCGAAAAAGAAAAAAAATACGATTTTTTCGACCGTTTTGTCGCACGACAAATATCACGCGTCGGAAATGCATACGTAACTACGATTAACCGACGATCCATACGGGCCGATTCTCCGCTAATTACCAATAAATATTTAACGTCTAGCTCCCAGCCTCCATCCGCCCACTCGCGTCCAGACTTTGCTTTCAACGAGCTCGTGTGCGTTTCGTCGTTGGATGCGTGCGTTTCGAACGTAGTGGAGAGGGAGAGAGAGAGAGAGGTTTTTATCTTTATTCCTTCGAATTTGTTCGTCGAAGGGGGTGAACGTAGTTTGGCACAGGCGCCTTTCCCTTGCCGGTAAGGATTCCAGCTGCATCGAATGGTCGAATTTCTTCTGAAACCACGGCTGCGCGTGCACAGGGGGCGAGGGGAAGTTTCCGACTTCTTGCCAACTGCCGAAAATCTGGGGAAATAGTAATTGCCGCGGCTTTCCAACGAGCTCGTGGCAATACCGAAAACGTGTCTCTTAAACGCGAATGGATCGAGTATTTACACGGTTGGGGAACTTAGCTCGATCGAAATGCAGACGAAGGGAGGGAGAGGAACTCGTAAGATCGCTGTATACTTGCCGTTTCTTATAATATTATTATTAGTATTATTCTCGATATTTCTTTTTCTTAAATAAGTTAGATCAAAGCAGATTTATTATTCTCTCTTTGAATAAATATAAGGAGGTTTTTTTTTTATTCTTGATTTCAAATTACACGATGAAACGATATATTTTTTTAGCGAGATTAAACTCGTGAAGTGAATATTGGTATTTCAAGAATCTTCATTTATAGATAAAATTATCTTCTTGTATTTTATATTTAAAGTACAAACTTCCATGAGTTATCGAATTGCTCATTCATGCCTCGAGCACGAAACGGACGATGTTACAATTATCCTCCATCCTGAAACGTAATCGTTAATTTACCGTAACAATAACACGACTCGAAAATTACGATTTCTCATTAAAAAAAAAAAAAAACAATTTAAAATAATTCTTTAAAAAAAAGACAACAAAGTAAAGTAACAAATAATTCTCTCCGCATCATATATAATTCAGCAAATTTCGTTATTACAACACCAATTCTAAATATCGACTCATGGACTGCAGAGAATGCAGCTCACGTAATCCTCCATCTTTCGTTTTCGATCGACCAAGAAATACGAAATTAAGACGTAGTGGCTCGTAAAAATAATCCAGAAATCGCGCAGCCCAGCCGGGAAGATATTTCCCTTCCCTCCCCATGCGGAATATATGCATGAGGGCTCAGGTGGCCGCAAGACGTTCCATTCCTCGGCTCGTGTATCGTAAATTTATAATCTAATTCCTTGTTCCCCTTTTCTCTCCTCCCTTCCCCTCGTCTGAATTTAGATGGTCGCCGGTTAAATCGAGTTAATTGCATCATCGACGAATCACCGTGACACCGGAAACCTTGTTTCGCGGCCCGATTGTCCGCCGCGTGTACCGATCGGCGAAATTATATTCGAGCCGAGCCAATAATCACCGCTGTTGTTCCCTTGTTCCCTCGTGAAACACCGGAGGCGGTGCGTTTTCGACCTACGCCTGTGCACCGCAACCAGTCGAATCCAGGCCGGTGCTATAATGTGCGGTCGCTCTATTGACAGAGACATTTCGATTATTAGCCGATTATTTGTTCTTTTATTCTTGTTGTTCTATTCTTGTCGGATATGATTATAAAATTCGCGATTTTTCTTTCGGAATCAAACGAAATGGTTACGCGCGACGATTCGATTCGATCTTAGATGGTATGAGAAAAATATGATGGTCTTTGAGAAAAAGTTGTAGATATAATTGTCTTGAAACGATTGTTCAGCAATTTTGAGATTGAAAATTGTGTTTCGTTTATTGAAAATATGTATTTTTTCTTTCGTTTGGTCTTTCGTGTTTGTTTTCATAATAAATTCAAGAAACGTTTCAAAATAAGTTTTCGCGAGATTCGCGAATTATTTCTTACTTTCTCGAATACTTCTCTCTTGAATTATTATACGCGTAACTTTTGTCGAAGTTGGACAATCCAAGAGGTAAAAAATAAAGATCGTTAACGAAGAATTTTTCACTTCCTGGAATCTTGACTTTCGTACAATAGGTATTTAAAATATTTTCCATCGTTAACAATTCCAAAGTTAACAATAGTTATTTTAATGAATGAAAATTTATTTTTTTCATTTTTTCTTCTCCCCCGCAAAAGAATCAACAAAATTCTCTTTCTTACCTCTTTTTCATTTAAAATACATATATATATATATATATATATATATATATATATATATTTTTCAGATTTTATACAATTGTTTCTATCTTTCACTCAATATTCTCCGTGTTATGATTATATCGATGCGCACGAGTCTCCAATTTGACAGTTATCCATTCAATTTCATCCCATTTCGCAACAAAATCTGCGTCATTCTTCCGCGCACGACCACTGACTCGTAATTTCTCAACAAATTAATACCTCCCTTATTCTCATATATCAAATATACGTTAGATTCACACCGTA
>NW_006263561.1:200820-204151 GCF_000469605.1 Apis dorsata | reverse complement strand
CTCGTACTCGTTTGAAATGCAGAAGGAACCGGTTCGCGGAGATGGAATATTTAGCGAGGTGTAGCGCACGTGCTACACTTTCGTATGAATCGAATACCTAAATAGTTATGGCGCGACCCGGTTAATCTCGTTAAACGTTCGACCTGTATCGCGGCAAAACGTGTCATAACCTTCGTGTATCGAATTTCTCCATCCCCTCCATCCAATCGTCTTGGTATATATTTTCCATTCGTTTCGATCCTCCAACGATATATATATCCCGAAAAATCCGTGGAAATCCGCGCGAAATTGAGATCACGGGTATCCAAAGCCCCGTAAATACCGGGAGGAACCGGAAACTCGCGAATCTTTCGGTTCCACCGCGCGTTTCGAAAAAGTTTATCGCCAGCACGGAGGATCGTGCATCATTGATCCTCCTGGATCCTCCAAACGTGCCCCGGCTTTCAATTCATTACCCGAAATACTATCGCAAGATTACGAGCCAACAGATTTCGCTGACCCTTCCCAACAACCACGCCATTTCCTCTCCACGTTCGCCTATTCCCCAAGGTATCGTGCGTTTCGATCGTCTCCGATAGTTTATCGGAGATATTCTTTCTCGTTGCGCGAGAATCACACCCTATTGAAACGCTTTTGAATTTCTCTTCGACAAAAAGCGATACTTTTTCGATGCCAGCTAAAATTCAACGATTCGAAGAAACCTTGAAGAGAAATATCCTTCGTCCCTGGTACGAAAAAATTGGCCAAATGTGCAAGGGGAATATATCTGTAACGAACAAGTTTCGAAGCGTGTACTCGTGTTAGCTGGGATTGGCGCGAGTTCGAAAAGAATGGGGGAGGAATGATGGAGGAGGGTGGGTGAAAAGGAAAACGGAGGAGAGAAAAGGAAGGGGAAAGGATAGATTCGGTGTCGATTCGAAAAGTTTGCCTGTCGGTGGACGGGGAAACTTTATTTCTTGGTGAATACATCTGGTTAGTTTGGGGAAGGGGGCGAGGGAAACGCGCGAGAATCGGTCGGGTGGCTGCGGTGTTCCCCATTAAAATTCAAGGAAAACCCTTTTCGCACGGGTGCGCGTTTCTAATTCATAGGGATGGAGGGATCTGTGGGAACGTGGGCAGGAACCTAGAGGCGCTGCTGGCTTCCTTTGACCGTGTCAGAATCGCGTCACCCCGGGCGATTCGAGCCAACTCCAATTATATTTTATATATATATACGAATCTTGTCGGGTCGTTTAGTCTCGTAGCCTCGACCGACCGTTCTTTCGATTGTTAATTATTGCTCCAACTTGTTATTAAGCTTCACTTTTCGCATTACAGCAACGTTATTATTTGTGCTTTTAGATTTTCTTCCGTTAGCACATTTTTTTCATCATCGAGAAGCGAATAGAAATGTTCTTTCCAAGTTGATCAAACTATGTCAAAGTTAAACTCAGATTAAAAATTAATCAACGAGATATTTTTAGTTAGTAGATGTGAACTATAGATAAATTGAAACGAATAAGTATTTTCATTCGAAATAATCGAACCCTAAGTAACGATGTCATTCCTTTTTTCTCTTAAATTTCATTAAATCCGATAAACTATTTAAATAAACATCTTTCGACGCAACGATTGATCTCCTTGTGCGATATATAAAAGTTCATTCCATTGTTTCAAACGTAGAAAAGTAATCTAATCCAAACTATAGGAATCTCTTTTTGTTCGCTCAACGAGCTCAAAATGAGCGTATTTTTCCTTTGAAAAGTTAACAAGGAAATTTCGGTATTCGGATTCGTTTCATCTCCCTGCTCCAGCGCTTCCAACGTAACACGGGAACGGAGATTCTACGCGCTAATTCTAAATTTTAATTCAAAACGTGGAAATTTATATGCGGCCACGCGACTCGGTGTCCCTGCGAGGATCGTTCGATCGCTCCGCGGCGCCTTCGTGCCGGAAATTGGTTAAATTCGAAGCACTTTGCTCCGGCAAATTAAATGAACCGGATTCGAGCGTGGCCGCCATTGTTATTCACCGCGAGGATTCTCTTCCAGCTTCGATCCAACGATGATCGAGATCCTTGGACTATCAATCGTTACCCTATTCGCTATTTTCCCTTTCTTTCTTTTCGCTCTATTATTTCCTCTCTTTCCTTTTTTCTTTCCGTTCATGTGCGTTCGTTACAGCGTTTATTAAAGGGAGACAGCGAGGGGAAAAAAATCCAATTTACCTTCCGTAGTTGAACGTCGGGCCGCGGAATTAAACTTACGTCGCGGTCTGTTCTTTTCGTGTACTCGTGCTGCCGGAATAATTATGCTTTGAATAATTGAAGAATTCTTGAAAGGGGCGAGGAGGGGGGCGGCACAGTTGTGTGTCTTGCGTATGTCTCGAATGCCTGTTAAGCGCTCCATGAATTTCTGGCAAGACGAATTGTTTTAAATTTCATTTAACGTTTACGGGTTAAGGCGAGATATTCAACTATTATATACGAACATCGTTGATCGAATGAATCTATTTTAATTCGATAAGCATTCTTCTCCTCGATTTATAAATCGATACTAACTTCATTTATAATTAATACGCTTATTATAAAGATTGACCTTTTTCTTCCTCTTTAAAATTTTACGTGAATTTAAAATTAACTAGCCTAGTCCTCGAGTTAACAGCAATGTACTTAAAACTTAAAAGTTCATCGACACATCGAACGATCATTGCTACTACATTGCTACAATGATTCAACCCGACGCATCGTTTGATGATCAACTTCAAGATCGATTCAAGATTGAACCCGTATACCAGGCAAATCGAGCTCCATTAAATATTTCTCCGGATCTCGTAATAGCTGGCTGCCCTGTGCGCGCGTGTATGGGGGTTGGATCGGCTCATTGTTCCCTAAGAATGCAGGAACGAGTGGGGCGCGTAATTCAAGCGAGAAGTGAATTATGCACGACACGCACTTTGAAGTATCGGTCTGCGGTAGACCCTCGAGTATAATCCGTGGTACTTAAATGTTTCATCGGATCCATACACAGTGGGCGCGAATGGGAGAGGGAGGGGGAAAGAGGGGCTTCCATTGTGTCCACACGGGCACAGGAGGAGAAGGAAATTCCTGGTCGTTTTAAAGGAAACGCGATTATAACGTTGGCCGAAAAACGAGCATTTTAATCCCGCGCGCGCGTTTAAAAAGCTAACCCTGGCCCCATATTTTTTATTCATATTTATCGTTCGCCTTCGACGAAAAATTTCCCTCCGACGTCCCGTCGAACACAATGGGCCGCGGAGAGGTTTGCCTGGTCAAACAATGGAAATTGCAATTAAATCGTTGAAAAGAGGGCCGGGTCGTGCACCCCTATTT
>NW_006263561.1:199855-200413 GCF_000469605.1 Apis dorsata | reverse complement strand
CCTCTTCCTCCTCCTCCTCCTCTTCCTCCTCCTCTTCCTCCTCCTAGAGCGGAGAGTGAGTTCTCTTAAGACAAAGGACGTCTTAATTGCCGGGAACCGGCCGAGTGGAAACCATTTATAAGAAATTAGTCGAGGAAGGTTGGTTACGATCCTCTTATAGGGATATATAGATATCGTGTATATATATATATCGAGGAGAAAAATGGACTGGATCGTCTCGGAAGGAATCGAGAGAGGCTAGGCTAATTGAAAATGCTCCGTTTCATTAACGGATGGAAATTAATCGACCGTCTATATCGGAGAAGGGAGGGATGTGTCTTCGGTTCGTTAAACGGCATTTCTTCGGTGAAATTCGGTGAACGATCGTTGAACGATCGAAACGGTGAAAAACGTTAAGCTGCTTTCGAAGGAAATGGCGCGATCCCTCTGTGGCCACGCGCGTTATTCGACGGGTATCAGGGTATATCGTGAAACTGTTCCCTGCAGACTCGACGTTGTTTCCTCAAGTTTCGTTTCCGGTTACTTTCCAAGTTGATGCACACACACACACACACACAC
>NW_006263561.1:196571-199384 GCF_000469605.1 Apis dorsata | reverse complement strand
TTTCGAGGATCGCGTGGGAGTGGAGAGGAACGAGAGGATCGAGAAGGAGAAGGAGGGCGGTGGAAAGGGTGGCAAAGGGCGGAAACGTTTTCGCGGTTGTGTGGCCATGTCGTGTAACTGTATGCTCCCAATGAAATTCCGACCGTGTGTGTCGACTTCTTCTTTCTCCATCCTTTGCTTCCGTGTATATATATATATATATATATATATATGTACTAGGCGAAATAATTTTCCACGTTCGTCGAGTTCTACTTCGCTTTCGTAACTTTTGTACCCGGATACTGCGTCACGCACGTCGCCTGCCTCGAGTTTTCGCGCTGGTGGAATTATTTTCACAGATGTTATGCTCATCGATGTGTTATTGTAACGAAGCTTTTGGATGATCGTTACAAAAAAAAAGACAGATGCTAACGAAACTGCTATCCGTGATGTAATAAAAGGATAAAAAAAGATATTTTAGATTTTGTTTCGTTAATCGATACCTTCTTTCCGTACGTTCATTTTTTTCATTAATTATTAATTTATCGAAGCGTGACATTCTTCGTTTTATAATATCAAAAAGTAGAATTTTTTGATAATTTTCAATCGCTTTTTCACAAAAATATTGTACGTCTTCTTTAATTAATTAACAAGAAAACAAAATTGCCGAGAATATATCATTAACGATTGACCGAATTGAAATTAAGAAAGTATAACGTTAAAAATCTCACCTCGTAACTTAATCAATATTTTAAAAAAGGCATAATTCCCTTTATATTCCAATTAGCCGCAATCTTTTCTCATTTTCCTCGTCAAAGGAATTCCACCGTCGCGAACGTTTAAGCTTTGTCCGTTCATTTCATTAGCCGGAGATCTTCCCTCTTCGGAATCGCTGTCTTAAGTAACTCGCTGTCACTATGACTATACAACACGACGATACTACTCCGTGTCTCCGTCATAGTTGGCTTCTGAAACGGGGTGTGATCGGTTGGCGCAACAGTTTGATGCTGCGACCAGTGCCAACTGATTCGAATACATCCTTCTCCCCTGTCCGATTACGGTATATCAGTGTCCGCGTTCCAAGCCGATCGGAGACTGGTGATACGGTGAACGCCGCCCAGCTGTCTGACCAGCCCTGCTCCACGACTACTGACAGTGGAAAATCGTTTCGCCGGCCTGTCCGCGAAGATCGACAGGGTGATCGATCGGCGGCCGTTTAACTTTGTATCATCGGTTCATCTTTGCCCTTTGAATAGAGGTCTGAATAACCAGTGAAAATTGGTCAGACGAATCGAAGTTCACGACGTCTCGGATCGAAACTATCCACGAAACGGAGAGAGAATAAACTCGTTTATGCGAGATTTCATTATCTTACGAGAGGATAAAATTTTATTTGCTTTCTGGCTCGTGGGTATTAAATACTTTCTTTTTTAAGTACAAAGATGCGAAATTAAGACTAGTAGTAGTAGTCATTCGGAAATTCAATCCATCCGTGATTACGTTTTTAATTATCTCGTGCTATTATATATGCATATATATATTTTGCTAACGTCTTTACACCTCCGTTTTTTCGCGTTACATCCACTACTTCTTTGACACTCTAACTTGGTTTTTCAACGCGAGAATTTCTCCTCTTTCAAGTTGGAAACTCGAAGATTAAGTCGGCGGGGAGGCTGTTAGTAGAGGCTGTATATAAAATGCTCGGAGAGACGTTCCATCCGATATTACAACTGGATAAATACGAGGGATATTGTTACGAGGGTAGACGATAGTTTTCGAGGGATGGCTCGAGGATCAAAGAACGCGAGTTTCGATTTAATTAAGAGCTAATTAATTCACGCTCGTTGCCCACCTGGTCTCTGGATGGAAAATCCGCAATACTGTTTTCACGGCCCTCGAGCCGGAAACAATCGCGGTACAATACGGTTGACGCGCGAGCCACGTGGAGGGAAACGTACCGAGAGTTCCTCGCAATAGTTTCCACGTCGTCGAAGAGTCGTCTCCTTCGACCCTCGATGCTCGTTACACGGTGACCACGGGTAAAGCCACGGGGAACGGCATTAACTTGCGCGGAAATTAATGCCTCGACCCAACGACGACTAACTTAATTACCGGAAAAGCTGGTAATATGCTTAGGATGTGGCGCATAACGAACGCGTGCGCGCCATTTAACTGGCCGCACGAGAGATTTTTTCCACCCCTTTTCGTAGCGTCGGTGAGTTCTTCACCGTTGCGAGTCTCGAAGCGAGATAGCGGCCATTGAGCAAACTTCCACAAGATTTATCTCGTATTTACGTTGAAACGATATTAATCATCTTTTAACGCTAGAGGCGTTAACTACAAAATTGTTATTTGTTTCCACGTAAAAATTTTCCTTTCGTTTTCAAAATATTTACACGATTCTGCATCGTGCATTGGGACGATTTTCGATAAATGATATCCTCGAGAAAGGATCGCATCAGAGTTGCATGAAGTGAATAATCGCGGAAATGGATATCATCGAACGATTACAGCATCTTCGACGTCGGTATATTTTTACCCGTTAAGCGATATCTCTTTTGAAATTGAAACAATCTCTCGAAAAGAGGGATGTAATACGCGTTTGGAATAACGAACGAGTAGTAATTAAAATCCGAGAAGATTTTGCTAAACGCATATGGAATTGTATTCCTCCTCTTCCATCCTTTGTTTTCCATCGAGGGAAGGAGAAAAGCACGCGAAACGATGTGAACGCTCCGGTGTGAACGAAGCCGAATCTTTCGCGAGCGTATTACGAGCGATGCGGAAAACTAGTTACTTGGCCGACGTTTCCTGCCCGTTATTAATTGGAAAAA
>NW_006263561.1:185146-196401 GCF_000469605.1 Apis dorsata | reverse complement strand
CCCCGGTGGCGCCGACACCGCCACCGCCACCCCGAGAACAGCTGCGAGTGGTTCGAGCCTGGAAAAGCGAGCTCATTAAAGCGATAAAATTAATTTAAACCTCCCCGCGCGCAATCTAATTATTTTTATCGGCTCACCGAGCTGTATTACGTTCGACACGCGTGCAATCCGCGAGAGGGTGGAAAAAATTTCACGCGAATTGAAAAAGTACGCGACGAGGGACGACAAAGGGAATGATCACCATCGTTTCACGTGCATACCTGATGTAAACTTCCCGGGAAATTGAGGTATCCCGGAATCAAGGCTACCTTCCAGGACGCCCTTATTCCACTGACCGCCACTTCTTAATCCTTTAACCGCCCCGGGCCGTTTTCCAAGAAAGCCAACGGAATTCTTAGACTTTGGGAAGAATTAAAAGTTTCCCTTAAGCGCGAAACTCGGATATAGCGCTCGGATACACGCCCGGAGCGTCGTTAGTTCGCGAGGCAAAACTTTCGCGATATTGGCTTTCGTTTCCTTGCGAAATAGCCCGTTATAAATAACGAAATCAATGGAACGTTAACGGCCGCTTTTAAACGCCTGATAAAGAACGAAATCGGTCCAATTTCCAAAGAACAGATTTCCCGCGGTTACCGAGGACGGGGAAGGGGAGGGATTCACGATCGAATTTATGCGCACAATCCCCACACGGTTAATCCGTATTTTAAAGCGAACGTTATCTAATTTTCGCCCTCGCATCTCCTCCTCCTCGCCGCCTCCTTTTCCTCCATCTTGGATCGAAACGATTTTCCCTTCGCTCCTCCTTCCACTCCTCCCTTTTCCATTCCTCTCTTTCTTGCCCGCCTTTTTTCCACAGGCGGCACAGGCTAATTGCTTCTTGGCTGCGAGTTTGTAACCGCCGGAACGATCGGAAACAGTTGCTTCGTTATTGCGCTTCCGCTCGTCCCTCCCCTTCCTCCTCCTCCTCTTCGATTCGTTCTCGTTTCATTCGAAAGAAAATTCGAAACGTGTATCGGGAAATAGAAGTAGGGCAGTGGAAAAGGGGGAAGGTTTCGAAATTATCGACGTTCCGGATAATAAATTCTCGCACCCTGTTCAAAGGTTAATTGGTTCCGAACTCGTGTTCCCGCGATAGGGAAAAGCTTATTTCGTTGTTGTTCCTGCGTTCAGGAAACAACCTTTCTTCGATCGATTCCGTCCGATCGTGCCGTTTTCCCGCCCGAGGGAACGCTCGGCTGATTTCGAAGGGGAGGAAGGAAAGCGAGAGAAATTTCGCCGAGTATCTCTTGTATCCTTGCGTTTCAGGGGGGAAGCCGTCCCTTATGGCGCTAATAAATCCGAGGAATGTCTCTAGTCGGATTTTTCTTCCCTTCCCTTCCCTCCTCGATTCCATCTTCCATCTCCACCGCCCTTCGATCCGCCCTCCGCACGTCCCTCCACCTTTCGACGCGGCAACTAATTGCTTTAAGGCTCGAGACACGGACAGTACCGATCGGCTACGGCTTATTTCATTAGTCCCTCCTGCCACCCTGCTCCTCGTCCGTTCCTCTTGCTCTTGTTCTCGACATTTTCCACTTTTCCGTTCCCTCCCCCTGCTTTAATCCTGCTTACTCGCCGGCGATCCGCGGAATTACGCGGATGGAAAAGGACGAGGAGGAGGAGAGGAAAAAAGATTGCAGTGACGACGACCTATCGGCACGGGGCAGAGATTACGAACAAAGCTGAGTCTAATCCTCCCGTTCCTTATTAACCGGGCTGTTTCTTTCCTGCAAACGCTAATCGTTTTTGCTCCCCCCGTGTTTCGTTACTTTGTCCCGTGTAAGAGTTTTTCCAAACAAGGAAACAAACAGGTGACCGTGGAACAAACAGGTGACCGTGACGTATACGCTCGGCATAATCGAGATCGTCGTCGGAGAGTGTGGTGCGCAATGTGAGTGCAACGTGAATGAGACTTATTCTAGGAGTATATATATATTTAAAATCTTTACGCTAAAGGAAATTGTTTGCAGTAGTAGTTTTATATATAACGATGTTGGAATTTTCGTTTATACGAACGATATTTTATATTTGATTGAGTATACGAACTTTGGCCGAGTTCCTATTGTTTGTGAACTATTGGCTGTGGTATCGCTTCAATTATATGAATGCTATTGATGATATATTTTGTTTATTTAATACGAAAAAGTATAATAGAATTTCACTTTATACGAATATTGTTGCAAATATACAATAAAAATCTAATCCTAGCGTATTATAACTTTTTTTTAAATTAATAATTATTACCGAATAATACCGACTTCGTGTATGAAAGAGGATTAAACATCCACTTTTACATATATCATAATGACGTATCAAATATTACAAATTTCGAATGCAAAATAATTACTCGATATTGATGGATTAATTATTTACTTATTTTGTATCGATATATATTTCCAATTATATTATACTATAAATAATTTTCACGTAACGATAACGCGACTGTCTTTCACGTTATAGGAATTAATAAGCCGTTAAAATTTCGTTCGTATAAAAAGAAACTGCGATTCTTCGAACGACGGACAATTATCTAATTTTAATTTTTACTTTCACGTACAAATTACGACTTACCTCGTTACATAGATTCGTATGAATTCGTCGTATCTCACCTTCACCATATTTTCAATCCTCCACCGATCTCACGAAGGGTGACGACAAGCTTGGAAGAAGAAAGCCATTTTGATCTAAGGCGGATGGAGGAATGACTCGGAGGTAATGACCGTGGCGAATGGAGTATCACGTACGACCTACATGCCGAAATCAATCGAGCGAATGGACTCGAGGATGGGGGATGATCGTTCGAGGAGCGGACGCTGGTCCACTTCCGGTCTCGGCCCAAACGGCATCGGCCACAAAGATTCGCGGGGCACAGGGCGATTCCCGCGACATTTTCACGCTCGTTTCCATTATCCTCCATCTCTGGCAGCATATCGAAAACGTTCGCGATACAATTCGACGAGTGTTTTCACGCGTGTATCTTTAAACAAACGCGAAAAGAAGAAAGAATTATTAATTACTCTCGTTACTTTCGAACAAAGAGAGAAAGAAGATTCTAAAGATTCTTAGATGCCAAGAAAATTCTGTCGAGGAGAAAAAATTAGCAAGTCAATCAAGTTATTATTACTTATTGTAAATTAATACATATATATATGTATACTTCTTTCGTTGTAAATTAATCCTTTTTAATACGAATGGATCGTCTATTTCTACTCTGCTATCAACTATACTCTCTCCTTCCGCGAGTGGAATTTTTCTGGCAACCGATATGCTTTAACATGTGACTCGATTTCCCTCGATCGGTAAGGATGATCGCACGTACGACGTTATTGCGAATTTAACACGGCCTAATCGAGCGTACGTTCTATCGGGTAATATTCCGGGTAGGTGGGCGGGTTTCGCTACTCCACTTTTTAACCCGTTTCCGATCCGTTGAAATTTCAACTCGTTTCTGAGGATATCCCGATAACCCACCCATAACCGCGCACGTTTTACGGGAATTAATATTTACGCGGGTAAAAATCGAAGACGCAAAGAATGATTCGAGGGGAGGGAAAATCCAATATCCGGGTAAATGTTGTTTTAAACGGTTACCTCGGTGTACGAGGTAGAAATTCAAATTGAAGAATTTGCCTTCGTTTTACGCGGTTTTTGCACGGGATCAGTCACCCGTTGCAACGGTTTCACCTTTCGTTTTCACCAGGTGGTGGAGGCACGGAATTTTCGTCTTTTAGGTATTTCGTCTTCGTGGAATATGAAATGCGTGGCCGAATAGTCTCTTTTCCACGATGATCCACGGTGTAATATCTCTCTTTTCGGTTCATTTCGGGGGTTCGTGTACCGAATCCTGATCGAATCCCTGCTGCGAAGCAGGGGAGGATCAATCAGAGACGTGCGTTTATTTTGGAACGGGAGAAAATAAGCCGTCATCGTTTATTGGATATTACGATCCCGGATATCGAGTTTAGTTTGATCGAGTTGGTAAAGTTAATCAAGTTCATCGATGATTCCGTTGCCTGTTGACATGGTGGAATCACGTTCGTATGGATCGGATTTTAGTATGGATGTTTGATTAATTGAACTGCAGACGACAGTATAGCTTTTGTTTCCCGAAATATATTATCAAGCTTTGCGCGAAATTTTTGTAATACGCTTTTGTAATACATAAATAACGAGGATAATATATTCATAATGTTTCGCGTTTAAATAACTCGTTAATTATTTGTCGCGTGAAAAAATGATTGGAAATTGAAGATTGCATGGCAAATAGAAAGGATTTTTAATTTTTTACGAGTGTAGGATATATAGGGATCGCGTAAAGATCAATTTTATTTTTTTAAATTTATATACATGCTCTTTTTACACGCAATCGATATCTTTCTATACCAAAAATTTTTTCCTATAAATAAAAAATAGTTTAGTGAGTTTCTATCAGAAATGATCTATGTTCGTGTGTTCTATATCGTATATCTATTAATATGAAGAATAACAACATGGAGTTATTTCTCCTTCCATGCCAAAATATACCGCAACTTTTTTACGAATCACTTTTTTATACAAAATTATACACGTAATTAATATTAATGCTACATTTAAAATTTACGTAAAATTTACGTTTATTAACGTTATTATGCATTTATTAAGCAAACATTTACCGAAATCGGCTTATATGAATTTCAATGAATGAAACGTAAAATCGTAGATGTATCAAGAGGTTATACCAATCTTCTTCCTCGCCAAACTCGTAGCTACCATTAATTTCTTCTTTTCGTTCCCGTATCACGGACGAATCGAAGTTTCTTCCACGAATACGATTGTTATCGTTCCATCTTACATCCCGGAAACGTGCAATATTCCTTCGTAACCTCGATTACCCGAGAATTCCCTACACGAGAGCCGATGCCCTCGTTAAAATATCCTTTTTCGCTCAAATTCGAGCAACTGATCCTCGTTTCCCATAAAACGCTTACTCCGATATTTCCGCGTCTTTAAACCATCGAAATTGCTTCACCTCGTTTCAATACGGTGAATTCACTCCTTGCTCTTTGCGTATCAATTTTCAATTCCATCCTTTCGATCTTGCACAAAACTTGTACGGTTACTCACAATGTTCGATGCCATGGATTTTTCCTCAATTTTCTCTCGAGTCTTTCCTTTTCTTTTCCTTTCTTTTTCTTTTTTTTGAATAAGAAAGAAACAAATTCCAAAAAGTACGCGTAAATCGCTCGATTAAGCAGTTTCCTTAAATGTTTTTTCCCAAATATATTCCGTGCAGAGATAGCGTTTAATTTTCTGTACTTTTTTGCAATTACTTCACGTTTGAAAATCTGTTGACCGTGGAATTCTTGATCGAGAATTTCGTCGAAGAGAATAGTGAAAGAAGAAATTAATAGAAACGATTGATAAAATTTGTATGAAATTATAACTGTACGATTTTAGTTTAACATGATTCTTATCGAAGTACTTGAATATCATTCTTTCCTCGAGCGAATGTACGAAATGAAAGAATTACCGTGGAATTGAGATTTAATTATCTCATCTGAATAGCTCGATTAAAATTCCAGATCATGATACACGATGATATACACGAATCCGAACTTTTTACCGTCGAGTCTCTCGCGGTACACAAGTTCACACAAGTTTTGCGCGAATCGCGTTTCAAATCGGCCATTTTCGCCGGAAATATCAAAGTGACCGCGTTCGACGGAAAACAAAAGAAGCGAGCGGAAGAGAAGCGTAGCGGCGACGCGATTCGAACGGAGGGAGCAGTTTTTTTCGAGGCCTCTTCTCCCGACGATTTACGATCCTGGTGAAAAAAACCTCCTCTCTTGGCAGGAAAATTTTAACCTGCCAACGCTGCACCCGTGACCCAGATATTGCCCATGCTGAACGCGCGAATCGTCCAGGATTTACGAGTTCGCATCGACACGTGACGCAATTAAGCGACGCGATTTTTCATCGCCATAAATTCTAACCGATCGAATCTCGAGGCTCGGATCGTGCATCGACTCGAGAAGGAATATTTTTGATTTTGTAGTTGGCGAGCTAAAGGCTTCTTCCATTCTTTCCAAAATATATTCGCCAATGTATATATCTCGGCTAATCGGTAAATCACGCGTAGATGGAAGAGGAATCTTCGATAAGAGTAAAATTATCCAGTTTCTTTTTTAGTTTCGTTTACTTTGCTATTCTTTCGTCGAGAGAGGTTTTTCTCGCGAAAAAAAAAGATTAAGCAAAAATGAAAACTCGCAAGAGTTGGTTAGCGTAATATAATAATTTTTGTGAATCCGGATAAACGGATATTCAAAAACATTTCTTGCGATGATAAAAAAGCGTTATATATACTCCTCTTCCATAATCTTCGATATCTCTCAGCAACGAGCTACTTTTTTCCCCACAGCGTGTACTACGCGTCGCAGGGACATCGATAGTCTCTCGTCCCCGGTAGCAAAAGGGTTAAACGAACTTTACACCGTACAATTACCAAACTATTTCAACCCTGGAGAATACGTGTTTCGGTATATTTTCCACGCGAGCGAGCGCAAATTTCTTTATACCCCTCTCTCAGCCAACTTCTGGGTCGGCAACCTCATCTCCGGCTCGTTTAAGCGTGCAAATGGCTCCCTCCCCCTCCGGCCGAACGAGGGGGAAAGGAAAAATCGTTTGGAAACGAGACCTCCTCCTCCCCCCCGATAACGCTAGATCGACCTATTACGGAATTATTGTTAACGTATTCCGTCCGCGTCTATGTCATTTGGTAAAGTTCCAATCTTCGCGTCCTATTGTCGCTGCGCAGACAGTGGCAATTACCGGCCAATTAAGCCACCTCCGACCTCCGCACCCATTCGCCACCCTTCGTCCTTCCCACCCATCCACCAAACCTCTCATCCTCCGCTATTTCCGGCGCGTCACCCGGAACACGGAGGGAAACAGAGGGAAACAGAGAGCGAGTAGGACGGTTGTGTGTCGCTTAGACAAACCACCTCCACCTCCTCCCAGATATTTGACTCGCCCAAGGTGACGATAACGTTACCTCTTTTCTCCGTTTCATCATTCTCTTTCGCCGCGATATGTAAACGATTTCCTGCGAGGATTGAATATTGTGGACGAGCATGATCATCTGGTATCATCTGCCTTTTCTTTTCTGTCGTTATGTAGTGTCCATCCAGTGTGTACAAGTTATAGTTTTTCATAGTTTTATAAATATGTTCGTGATAATATTATTTATAGACACTTGTGAAATAAAATGTTTAATTAACGAATATAGATGTCGAGTGTATTTATTCGAAGGTTATCGAGAAATGAAATCTGAATTATATTATTATTGATTCGAGTATTTTTACGTTTAAAGGTTACAACAATCTCTCTATCTTTCCTTCTATTTTTAAAGTATCTTGACGGAATCGCAATTATCGAACGCGATAATCTCGCAATCTCGTTCAGAATTTAACGAAGATTAGTTTGGATTACTTGGCCGCGAGATTTACCTTGTGAACTTCTTTACACGTAGACGCTTTGATCTTGTACACGACTTGTCAGCTTCTGCACGAAAACAATCCGTTATGGAATATCGATTGCCACGCATGGACGTGGGGGGAGGCTGGAGGCGATGTTCAACCCCCCTCGTGTCGCGACAGAGAAGCAACGCTCCCCCATGAATCTTGATGAATTCTTTATGAACAGGTTGCGGTCTGCCTCTCTCCGAACCTCTTCGTGAATTTACCCTCGAAGCGTTTTTTCGGGACAGTGTTTGCCACTTTCAAAGTGGTATTTTTTCAAGAGGTGAAACGAGAGTCCGAGTTGCCGAGAGATGGGACGCGCCGATTGCACGCGCGTGGATCTACACGCTTGTGTGCTATTATGCGAATCGCAAAAGAATTTTTAAGTGAGGTATGTTTGTTCGATCGACGGTGAAATATATTCGTTGCGATCAAGATTATTCCACGAGTATTTATTGCACGATTTATTAATCAAAGTTTGAAAAATTCAATGTAATTTCTATAAGATAAATCTTATGGAAGAGGAAAATTAAAATTATTGATCTAATTGATACTTGCATTAATAATTCCTTCGTTTATTTTGTACGATTGTGTTATTTGTTAAGATTTTCGAGACTTCGATTTATTACCATACATAATTTACTTCTTTATATAATAAAATAAACGATGAAACGATATTCAAAATTTATCCAAACTTTGGATACATTTATTACTTTTTAACAGAATTTTGAAATCGCAACAACTTTTCATCTGCAACGATCTAATTTAATATTTCCAATACACATCTACGTTTGACGTGATACCGAAATTAACGATTTATTTTTCGTATTTAAACGAATGAAAATGGAAGGAGGCAACGTCTGTTGAATATTTATGCGGGTATATATAAATTACCTGGAAATTTCGGTGAAATCTGGTAACAAGTTCGAAAGGGATTGATCCAAGTTGAACGATGGAAGATGGTGGCTACGTCCACGAGAAGATAGAATAAGTTTTCCCGAGGTATTCCCACGGAGCTACGTCGGAATGACTTTGACGAGGATGAGAAACGAACGACGTCCCAACAAACTCCCTTATATTCCTTTATATCCGGAAACAGACGTTCCTCCGACGTTGGTCGTAAAAGCGACGAGGAAGAAATTGATTTCGATTGGGCCGCGTGGAAATTGTTCGATGCCTTCTCGTTCCTCCCGCGGATCAATTCTGGCCAAAGCTCGTAAATAGCTTTAGAACGTTCACAACGATTCCTTAACGCGGCCAATCCTCGAGATCGTCCCTATTAGCTTCCACATTTCGACGAACGAATTCTTTCTTTCCAGCCAAATTCCGTAAAATCTTTCGTTTCAAACAATTTTTCCTCCTTTGAAAAGTTCGTGAAAAAGATTTATTGTCAACGATATAAAATTCTAACTTTACATTCTGTTTTTAGTTTGGCGCTATAATTCTCTCAGAGCTTCATTAATTATACGATGATCAAAAATCGGTGAATTTTTCCACGAAACAAGTCCAATTTGTCATTTATCCTCCTCCACGCCAGACTGATTTTGTCCTCTTACAAAATATAATGATAATTACGTCGATCAAATTGAAGTTTCAGAATCGATCGATCTTATCGTCAGGAGAATTGATCTTTGAGGATTGAGGAAAAAAAAACTTATCTTAATCTTTGCACAGATGCAAATTATTCAGTCTTGGATCGATGGAATGGGCTACGCAATATTCAGAATTGATAGACGATCCGGACAAGAGTTGCTCGACTTCATATTCGTCGAGGCGTGTGCATGGCGGCTCGGTTTCTCTCCTGGTGTTCGATCGACGTGTAATTAACAGGAGAGAGGAACGATACGAGATCGCGGGTTGCCGTAAATCCAGCGACGCAAACTGACGCGTGTCCAACCGGCTCAAGATCAGATACGTCCGTTCAGATGCGGGGTATCGAAACGTGGATATGCAAATATCCATGATTTATCCCCGTTTCCCTCGTATAATTCACTGCCGTGGATAATTGTCGCGCTTATTCTTCGCCCATGTCCAATCAATCGACGTTACGAAATCATTGAAATCACCATTGGAATTATATTTCCGTTCCATCCAAATGTTATTCGACGACGAAATAAAGTATTCGTCCAATTTGTC
Organism: Apis dorsata; assembly: GCF_000469605.1. Lineage (NCBI taxonomy): Eukaryota > Metazoa > Arthropoda > Insecta > Hymenoptera > Apidae > Apis > Apis dorsata. The sequence goes on along the minus strand of NW_006263561.1, from coordinate 186,730 downwards.
GGAACAGGATATTTGACGATCGATAAAATTACAATTCTCCCTCTTGTATATGCATTCTCTGCCGCAAATTTGTAACAAACGAGAGAGAGAGAGAGAGAGATTCTAACATTTAGCCGCAATAATCGTGACTCATCCACGAGTTTCCACGTCGTCTAATGGCAATACGAGGAGAAAGTTGGCGAGTTCTCTGTGGCGCGAGATTCACCGGAGAGGAAATACTCCGTTCTCATCGTTTACCTCCCACCAATTTCGTCTTCTTTCCGCGAATCTTGACCCCGGACATTCCTTTTTACCACGTCTTTCGATTTCCAAGTGTCTGGAAAACCGTAAATCGTATCAATTTATTCCAATCTTCGCACCGGCTAATGGAAGCGGAGGTCCTTGTACCGTCTCCCTCCCTTCCTCTCTCTCTCTCTCTCTTCTCTTTCCCTGTCTGTCTCCTCGCTGTTGCGCTCCTTTCAACGGGGAGAAAGACAACCGTTGGGGAATCCAGGCTTGCTCTCTAAACGAGGGTTAATGAGCCACCGTCGAGACCTTTCCCTCCAACGCGATATTTTATCGTTTATTCTGCCCTCGTTACCCACCGTACCCGTAACGTAAGAATTTCTCCGTATCCCTAGAAATTACCTGGGCCATCCTCCCCCTCCCCATCGACCGGTGTAGTGATTAGAGGAAGGAAACAGGGTCTTGTAACCCTCGGTGATATTTTTCCCTCCCCCACGGTAATTAACCGTGTCGGGGATCTCTTGCACGCTCGAAACACGCTAACGAACTATTTTTTATCATCCTCTTCTTTTTCTTTCTTCTTCTTCTTCCCCGTATATTTAATCAAACCGGAGCGCCTCCCCGTTTCTCTCTCTTCTTAGCTAAGCGCTAAGACTAAGAAATCGAAACCCGTTACCCCGTAAGGTAACTGAAGGGAGAGGGGAGGATCCACTGGCTGTTTCATATCGCAAATGAAAGCCCCGTCTCTTCTTGGTTCGATTCCCACCGTGGCCTCCTCTCGAGAAACTTCCAACCAACAGTTGTTTTATACACTCGCGGCGAAACTTTCCTCCGCGCTTGGATTCGCACGCTCTTTGCGCGCCTCCTCGCCTCCTCCTCCACCTCCACCACCGATCTTCCTTAATATCCTTGAAAGATTGCACCCGCGAAACGAAGCGATAGAGAGGAGGAGAGGGGGAGAGTGGCACCGCGCGATCCATGCCTGGTCCATTAACTCGAACGAGGGGAGTCCCAAAGACTATATCCTCGATATCCACGAAATTCCTCGAGTTCCACGAATCGTGGAACCTCGATCGATGAACCATGGAACCTCGTACGATTTATCGCCGCCATTACGTTGAAATATACACACGGTCGGGGTTGAAAGAAAAAGTCACGCGCCACCGTGACTAGGCGATAAACCAGTTTCGAGTATCCGGCTTCGAATCGTTTCGCGAAACTCGTTACAACTGTGAAATCCTCCATCCACAAATATCCGCGTAATATTAATTTTCTACCTCAATTAACCCCCCTGATTATCAATTTATTCATTCGCTTTACTTTCAGATCGATGTTATATCAATTAATATATTAATTTTT
>NW_006263561.1:176587-184886 GCF_000469605.1 Apis dorsata | reverse complement strand
AAAAAAAAAAAAAAATAATAATAAAGTAACAAAACGCATAGAAAGACATCTCTCTCGTTACATTCGCAAAGCTCCTCTGGCCGAACTATTTTCATCGAACAACCGCGCTCACGACGCAACGAATACGCACAATAAAATCAGGAAAAAAGCCAATCACATTTGACCCAGTTTTGGCAACGTATCGGCCCAGCCTAGCTCGCGGAGGAGGAGAGGGCGGCCGATGCAGTGACTGCGAAAAAGGGGAAAAAAGGTTTCGATCGGCGTTGCTCGCGATTTTTCATCGGAGGGATATCGGCCACTCTCGTCCGCCGCGAGACCATTTTCACCGCTTAATACTTTCGTCCTATCCGCCCTTCCTCTTCGCAACCCTTTCGCCGCGATATCATCCCGATGTCACCGATATCTCTCCAACCCCACGGATGAAAATGGAATATCAGCCAGAAATCCATAATCCCGAAGGGTAATACAGAAACAACGAGTGGAGACTCTTTTTTACAATTTATTCCGCCCTCGTATCGCTGCGTATTTCTACCCTCCGCGCGAAAACATTGCGAGGACTCGACTATTCTCTCGCGAATATTTCTAATTTTTTTCGATCGAGGAGAGCTCTTTATTCTAGTAAAGCGGATAATTCGTCGATCCACCATTAATCCTCTCCCGAGGTTAAAAATTCTTGCCACCGATTACTCATCCTTTCGATCAAAATTTGTCATTTCAACGTACGGGAAACTCGAAGATTATTCGTTATTCCGTGACGGGTCGGTGTTTGCGGCGGCGGTGGTCGCTCGACTCGACGACTTAAACGCGTGACAGCACGCGTCAGGTCGCGGCACGCATCGTCGGATTTCGGTCCGCGAGAACAACGGGATGGTTGGGGTGAAGGTTGGGGAGGATGGAGCGGGAGGAATCGAGGCGGAACGAAAGGGGGCCCCGGGACCTGCATGTAATTAACAAGCTCAGGCATTAAGCTCCACTCTGCATGATGAGTCACGTAATTCAAAGCTTAATGCGCGGCTATCTATATGTATGTATATCGAGTCGAGGCATCAGGCATCCATCGTAGCCAGGCTGGAAGAGAGTAACCGACAACGGATCCGACATCCGCGTCAGCCACCGAGGCTCGAGCGAGCGGACCGTCTCTCGGCATGCATATGCAAACGGTTGCCTAGCTATTTGTTGGATGTTTCATCGGGATCTAGTTAGACAAACTGCATCTGCATCAACTATCTACTAGGTACTGGCTTTCCTTTCGAAAAGAGAGCTGCCTCTGTCGGTGTCTCTGTTCCCAAACTGGGTTGCGAGTCGAAAATTGATAACGATGATTTCGAGTTTATTTGTTTAGTTAACCGTGTTTCGCTCTCGTCTAATAAACCTCAAGGTTCGTACGAAAATTACGATCCTTTAATGTCGTCTTGTAACTTAATCCAATCGATCCTTGTACATTTTCGCGTTTGTTTCGATCCCTAGAATCGATCTTTCAAAGGCGACCATCGCTTTTATCGCGCGATGATCTATAAAACGTTCACGAGATAGCGCATCTCTGTTAAAACATGTTCGATTTTCGTTCGCGTTTCCTCCAGGAATTCGCGACTTTTCTATTCATTATCGATATGTAACGACACGATTAAAACTTTCATCTCGAACGTCGAACTACGATAAAGTAGTGTAAAATTGTCGAGAGTCATCGTTATTAATCACTCCCGATATCCATTCATCTTTCGAAAACGTGTTCGAATTGTAAAACGTAGAAGGCATACAACAGATATCCTCCAACAACGTAATAATTTTCGTCGAGATGTTTCCACATTGGCTCCATCATAAATTTCGCGTACATATCGCGTCCTTTATCGGGCGAAACGTTTTCTTTGTGAACGGTGATTCGAATGGACGGGGATAGCCAAGCAAGCAAGTGGAGCGCGAAATCGGCAAACATCGTTATCATAACAGAGTCGTAACAAACGCGACGCAAAGATACAAGATTGGCGCGAGGGAAAAAGGGGTTAAGAATTTCGAACCGATCGTTTTTGCGCCACTCGATCGGGGATCGAACTCTATAATAAAATCGAGGGGAAAGCGGCTTATTGCAAGTCCTCGTTCCGCTCCATTTCGAGCCGCGTTTGTGGGAGAAAGCGATATATACCGTGGATCGAAACGTTGGAGGGCCCTTCGAAAACGTATCAATTTCTCGCTCCCCGATGAAAGAAGTAAGTATCCGTATCGGTTCCTCCTCTCCTCTCTGCCGGGAAAATCAACCCTCCCGCGCTTCTTCTCTTCGCGTACAAGAATTATTAATTCATTAGGGAGGGGTGGATTAATGAAATTAGGTAGACGTATACGTGAGATTCAAACCGGTGTTTGCTTCGAATATCGGGGTCGAGAGGATTATTTCGCGTTTCGATTCGCGGAAGATTCGTTTTTTACGAGATTGTCCGGGAATCCGAAACGGGAAAGCGGACAACCGCGACAGGTAGCGGCCGCTCTCTCGTCTTCCGGTTTAATTGAATCCTGTGAAACCGTACCGATACAAAGAGGAGCAAGGATTTTCAGACGATAAAACAGTTTCGAAACAATTTCTCGGGTAAACGGGTGTCGATCCTGGCGATACCGTAACAGATATACACAATGGATGTTTCAAAAAGTTGAAATAAAAATGTGTCACGTACGTCCAAATATTATCCATTTCTGTGAAACTTTATCGCCCCGGTTGCGATTTATCGAGTTAAGTAATCGAATCAATTGTCGTGTCTGTGTGACACGACGAAACACAGAGAGGTTTCTTTTCTTGTTAATTCTGACAATGAAAAGAATTTATCCCTGATGATTCTTGCGTCCGACGATTAAAAATCATCATTCTAAAATATACATTTGCCCGATTTGCCGCGACGTGTCATTCCAGACGAGGATTCGAGCGATAAAAATAGAGGAAAATTCGGCTCGTTAGAGTGAGAGGATGGCGGGAGTTGGAAAAAGATCGAAGAACGTACAAATGTATATCGCGCGCGGAGGATCAAACGGTCTGGTTGGACGGAGAAAACGGCATTGCACTTTGTGGTAAAGACCGTCGATAAGTCACGCCGGTTTCTTTGACCGATTCCATCGGAGGACTTACCTTTCCTTTCCACGGATCCCCGCGTTTTGAATAATTCTTTTTTCTTCCCTTACGGCGCTCGCCGTATCGGAATTTCTTTTTCCACGGCCGACTAATGCACCCTTTATTACCCTCGACGAAGCGACAAAAGATTCCACTCGTATCGCTGCAATTAATTCCTATCCTCGAGGAGAGGCTTGCATTATGGAAATAAATACCCGGGGACGATTTGTATTCGCGGTTTCAGACTCTCTAGGCAAAAGGACGGCGAGAGATCAGACGTTGAGGTGGTTGCTATTTTTTCTTCTTCTTCTTTTTTTTTTCTTTTTTCTATGTAAATAACTACAGTCGATTACAAAAGTCTTTGGTTTATATTCAGAAACAACAACGATTCATTGTTATAAAATATAATAATGGCTTCGAGGGGATGAAATCCTTAAAGTTCCGATATTTTTCTCTTTGTACTTTTCTATTTTTTTTTTTTTTTTTTTCTTTTTTTTTTTTTTTTTTATGTAAATAACTACAGTCGATTACAAAAGTCTTTGGTTTATATTCAGAAACAACAACGATTCATTGTTATAAAATATAATAATGGCTTCGAGGGGTGGAAACCCTTAAAGTTCCGATATTTTTCCCTTTTACTTTTTTTTTTTTTTTTTTTTTTTTTAAATGTAACTTCACAATGGTAGCGCGAGATGAAACGAAATTATAAATTATAAAAAGAAAAATATTTAGCGTTCAATTATTCTGCCAAGAAAATATTCGTCGAAGAAGAAACGTAAAATTAAGATTTTCGAGTGAATTTTCTTGTAAAATGTACGAAGATTTCCATCCCTGATTGTGTTCCTCTCTCGTTGCGTATATGTGATATCGTTGTACAACCCTTTGATCCTCGATAACTGTTATTATTATTCTTACCAATCTTATTATTCCTTTTCATTGCATTTCGTTTCCACGCACGAAATTCTTTTCCACTCTCTTGGAAAAGAATCTGTTCCTGAATTTATGTTGTTTTTTTTACGCTACCACGATTCGATCCGCATCTCTACGCCCAGTCATAACTTTTCAATGTCGCTCGTCGCGCAATTTCCGCCTCTAGTCATTCATCGTCGCGATGAAATGCACACTCCCCCATCCTTCCCCGTCATTCTTTTCAAGTTGATCGTTGTTTTCCCTGAATCGCGAATGGTCGACGATCATTGCACCACGTTACATACTCTCCGTTATTATTATTTTGTTCCATAAACTCGCGTCGTTCAATCCTTTTTTTCTTTTTTCCCAAACATCCTTCTTTTTCTTCTCTTCCAAATTTTAAAAAAATCGACGAGATTCTTTGAGATGTATATCACCAATAGTGACTCGATAATGAGTTTAACAGGATATCCTCGATCCAATTAAAATCCTCGTATATATTCCGCAAGAAAGGCGCAAAGAAATCCAATAGCAGCAACGATTAATGCCTCAACCACTCGTCAACCCCAATCTTCGACTCTTCCCTCCTCCATATTTGCCCATATACTCGTCACATTCGCGTCCAATGCGAACAAGTAATTTTCACCCCCTCCCCTGGATCGAATCCACCCAATAACCAAATAAACGAACCATTGACCCATTTTCTTCACCGTATTATTCCTCTGAAAAAATGAACTTCCCTAGAAGGGAGGAAATCCTAGTGCCATTATACACACGCGCGTGTATTTTTCCCCAGTATGTATCGACCGTGGAAACCTTTCTCTCTCTCTCTTCCTCCCTCTCTTCGTATTTTACCTTCGTATTTATTCGATCCTCCGAGTTTTCGAGCGTGTCGCGGACAAGCCGACGGATTATCTACGTTGCGGCGTTTAACATTTTGTAATATTTACCCCGCGCATTTATTTTTTTGTTATTATTCCGTTTTATCCCGACGGCCGCCGCTTGTTTTTGTTTTTTTTTGTTTTTCATTCGATAGATCGTACGTCGATCGATCCATTCGAGAGATCGAATCGGTCCGGATATTTCCTAATTTATATTCGAAAGCGTCCGCGGTCGCGCGACGTGACACGGATTCCCCGCCGATACAATATTTATCGAGACACGTCCCGTCGTCAAATAATTGCTACCCGTCCGACACCTTTGTGCGGGTTGACACGCGGCTCAAAACTGGCCCCATTGTTTCAATGTCCGTGGGTTGACGCGTAAAGGGATGGTGCAGAAATTTTGAATCGTGGGAGGGGATGAATCCGGGTGAAAAACGTGTTGGAAAAACTGAGAGATCCTCTCGGTTTTTTTTTTTAGATTTACCAAGTAATTTTGGAAATATACGAAAGGATGCAAGGATGTTTGTGAAAATATTCGTTTTATTCGATATTCGCGTCATTCGCTACGTTAACTCATTTATTATCCGATAAAAATCACCGTGGTAATTAATAGACTTGATTAAGATTCAATGTGGATACCAGCTATTGTTCGCCAACAGTGGGCCTTCATTCAGGGCATCACGCCCGATCTCATTAAGACTCGTAAGACTTCTTTGCTATAAATCATTTCACGAAGCTAATTACCTTCGAGGATCCTTCTAAATTCATTGTTTCTAAGAGATCTATCCTTAATTTTTGAATTGGGAATGAATTAAAGGAGCTTTTGAAATATTCGTTTCATATCTTGGCACGAATTAAGGAATTTGTAAGGTAAATCAGCTCTTCGTCCTCTTCTTACTAGATCACTTTCGGAATTTTTAATATATTTCATGCATCTCTACAATACACGTATGAAAAAGAGTATAAAATGAAACTGAAAGTATTCGAAATACACCTTGTAATTTCAAACGAGTACAGAAATTCTATAAAAGGATGCAGAGATTTAATCAGAAGCAGAACACGTTCTTTAACTCCTTAACTAATTATGTCCATGAATGTCACAGCCTCGCACATTTCTCATTCCGTGATGATCCCTATCTAACGCGACAGATCATATTGCACATTATTTCTGAATTATCTTGTACACTCTTCATCCGTGCCATTCGAGGATTAAAAATTCGAAGGGAAAAATGTATGGATCTCGTATCAGTTTCTCATCTCTTCTCGCGAATTACTTTCCACGGATCGATCTCTCGTCTCGACAATGAGAGTCTTCCTCGGTTTTCATCGAATTAACTTGGGCTACTTGTTTGCGTTCCGCTCCGAGCGTTATTTGAATAACGCTCCCCGTTTATAGAAGTTAGAGGCTTTGGGCCAAGCATACATACCGCGTGGGTCGAAACACTCGCAGGATAAATTCGTCCATTATCGAAGAAAGGCTGAGCTTTGTCGAAAGAAGATTACGTTGGAACGTTAAAGATAGCGCGCGATGGTTGGCTATCACAGGGATCAATGAATCGACAGGATGAACACGCAAGCAAATTTTTATTTTTTTTTAAATTATGTCGTTGCACGTTTCGCTAAGTCGTACAAATAAAAGTATCAAAAGTTTCATAAAATGTTATTGGAGAATAAGTATCGTCAGTGATATTATTCTTAAAATAATTTCACTTGCGCGTGAAAAAATTGTTTTTGAGTATTTGCATAGATGAAAATGGTGATTCAAAGTTTTTTTTTTTTGAAACCCTCTTTAATATCATCGTCTCTTTGCGTTGTTCACGTCTCTTAAATGTCCTCTCCGCGTGACATTTTTTATCTTCCGGAATAAAAAGGAGTCGCGCAGTCAGAAGTGAGATCGAGAAAATATAGAGGAGAGAGAGAGAGAGAGAGATTCTCGAGGATAAGGATCGATGTGCGAATATGCTGTACGTTTTCAAACGCCTGACGACACGAAGCAAAAAAGTGGCCACGAACAAATAACCGCTTTTAAAATTTAAAAGCAGTAAAAATCGCTCATAAATAAAGCTTATGCTTGAACTGTTTATGAATAAAAAAAAAAAATATTCCAACTTTTCTTCAACCGACTCGAAATCTTTCCTACGAAGCACACGCTACAAACTATTTGCTCCTCCAACGATTCGAACAACGCGTGATGGATCAAAACTAGTTTTTCCATCGTTGTTCCTCGATGATCAGACTTCCAACCTCGAGTTCGAGAAAACAAAATACACGATTCTCGGTGATGTTTTCGCCGGCTGTCCAACGTAGAGAGTAGCCGGAGCCAAGCCACCGATGAAAAATTAGTCGACGTCGAGGTGGACGTTTTCCACCCTGGAAATGCATTCCCATTCGAGCCACCGATTCGTTTGCCGGGTCATTAGTAACCCTCTTTGTTTCTTCCTACCACCAACGCCCGTAGATCAGATACGCCCACTGTCGGAAGACATTCACCCCGTTCATCCTTGTTTTCGAATTCGAAACGTGCGGCCACGTCGAATGAAATATATTCGTTCGAAGGGAGGGGATCCATCTATTTTTTTCCCTCCCCACGCTTTCGAGACTCGCGTTTCAAAACGATTTCACCGGGAACCCCCTTCCCTCGTTCGTACTTTTACTCGAACTTAATCAATTCCCCGAAAGAGGAATCCACCGATCAAGTTTAGAGGAGCGATGAGATTCCGTTTCGATTCGTTTCTGGAACGCGTCGAATCGATCCTCAAGTCGATGGAAAAAGGAACGTGATTCGTGGATAGATTAATCGGGAGAAATATCTTCTCAATGAGAGATTTTTTTCCCCTTTCTATCTTTGCGACAATCGTTATTCTATTATTCTATTTACGCTAGCTACTAACGTTGCGTCTAACGATTCGCCAAACAAATCGTCCTCACCGATAAATCGTGAGTCCGTTTCTTCTTCTTCTCTTAATATTTCTCCTCTTCGAGTCCCTTAAATTCTTCAAATCTTTCGAGGTAAGATGATCGAGATGAAACGACGATGATACGAAAGCGAGTCGTTGAATAAGTAATCTTTGGTTGGAAAATGATGTGGCAACGAAGATGGCAACGAGGTATATATCGATTATTTCGACCGCATCGGGAAGATTTTCCATTACTACAGGCTGCGGGATCTTTCCGAGGAAATTAAATTTTATTCGGACGCGTCGGGAATTCCCGCGGGACGATTGATTCCGTGGAAGTTGAACCGACGAGACAGAAAGGGATAGATTCCGTCGAGATACGTATTTGTTCTCAGGCCGATATATAATTACCGACTGACGAACGCCGCTACGTGACTTCCTTCCACCTCTCGGGGATTTCAAATTTCCCGCTTCGAATGTGGCTTCGAAGCAGGTCGCTCGTACCGGTCGATAACTTT
>NW_006263561.1:175743-176549 GCF_000469605.1 Apis dorsata | reverse complement strand
TCTCTCTCTCTCTCTCTCTCTCTCTCTCTCTCTCTGTTGATGAGTTTCAATCAGTTTTAACGGTGAGGATTTTGGAGGATTTTTTTTTTCGTGGTTTCACCTTTGAAAAAAGCGTAAATCTTTTTTGCACGGATTTATATTCTTTTCGATCGATATCCTTTTTAATAAGAGCAATAAAAAAAATATTGCTGCGGAGGGACAAGAATAATTGCAAAATGTTCTTTATTTTATCCATATAATAATTTTCTCTACTCCATCGATTCAATTCATTTTCAACTCGTTCGAATATCGAGTCTAGAACAATCGGTTTTAAGTTTATCGAGCGTGTCAACCACGATAATCGTCACACTGGAATTCTATATTTTTATTTTCTCGACGTAATTTGTTCAACAATTTTAAATTGCTCGCCTCTACCATTTTGTTGTGTCCTCTTTACCGTAAAAAAAAAAAAAAAAAAAAAGAAAAAGAAGAAAAAAAGGCAAAAATAATAGTCCCTTATATTTTCAACGCGTCCCCTTGGACGGGCATATTTTCAACCGGTAGCGGCAGGGTTAGGGCGCATCCTTTCCAGAGTAATATACGCGCAGACAGGCGCATCGAACCTTTTCAAAGTTGGATTTCCGGGCTACACTCTGGCGTCATTTGCATTTGGTAAAAAGCACGCGACACCGGCAGACTAACGCGTAAAAATTGTAACGCGCGTACAGGCGTATGCGGCATACGTTTCCCGAAAGAAAGAAAGAAAAGGGAGAGAGAGAGAGAGAGAGAAAAAAAAAATCGCGGCAATATCTGGGCCCGAAGAACGC
>NW_006263561.1:172467-175729 GCF_000469605.1 Apis dorsata | reverse complement strand
GCGCGCGCGCGTGCGGGGGTACTCGAGGACAATGGCGAGCCGTTGGCGAATTTTCGTTGAAATAACAGTTGAAAGCGCACGGGCTCTGTGAAAAATGTCGTTCCTCCTCACCCTCGTCATCGTTCCTCCTCGCCCCTCCACCACCTGCTGCAAAGCAAATAAAGTAGAAAAGGGGGGCAAAAGCCGCCGCTGTAGTCGCCTCCGCCACCGACCACCACTGTTCCGCGCTTGTTTTTTCTTCCCCTCCTCCTCCCTCTCCTCTCCACTCCACTCCATTCCATCTCTCCCTACCGTGCCAGTGGCAAGCCCGTGCCAGTGGGACACATTGGCGTAGATGCGTAGGTACCAAATACCATATATTTAAAGCCCCCGTTGTTTTTCCGAGCCAAAACGTTAAAGGGCCCTTCTTCTCCCATCTTTTTTTTTTTTCGACGGCGATCGTAAATAAGTTGGAAGATAGGGGGCGGGGAGGGTGTGGGAGAGGCAGGAGGGAGGGGAGCTGGTAAGAATCGGTAATCGTAAATCTCGGGGTTGGCTCGATTTAACATCGAAGCGAGGTGGACATCGCGGAGGAAAAGAGAAAGGGAAAAAAAGGAAGCTCGACGACGAAAGGTTGGATGGCGGAAGTGGGAAGTGAAAGAAAGAAAGAAAGAAAGAAAGAAAGAAAGAAAAGGAAAGAGAAGAGAGAGGGAAAAGAAAGAAAGAAGGGAAAAAAAGGAAAAATCGTTGGCGGGTCGTGGTTCGATACCGAGTCGAATGGAATTTATTAGGACTCCCTTTGTCCGATAGCGTTCCAGGGGAGGAAAATGCCAGCTATGTCGAAGCGCATCGGTGGCACGTGCTTCACATACGCGCGTTCGTTTGACCACGTAGCCGGAACCACGTGATTTCCCGCCGCATAGACTGGACTCTCCTCTCCCTGGAACGAAAACTCTGCTCGCCCGGCCGAAAAACTGAAAAAGAAAAAACGACAACGCGTAACGACACGGAGAATTGGCGAGGACGGGGAGGCCGCGCGACCCGTCACCGGGCTGATGGAAGGCGGATGGAAAGGTATACGAAAAGGGTACAACGAGACCCGAGAGTACATTTGGACGATGGATCGAAGGATGGGGGATGAGATTCGATATGGCGGGATGGCGCGTTAACGTTGCACGTTTTTATTTTGCATGCGCACGTACGCGGTGGTCGTATGCACTTCCATCTATTTCCAACCTCCTCCTCGCGCAGGAGGTTGGAAACGCGGCTTGAATAAATATTCAACGACTCCAGCGGACCGCGCTCGAGATTTTTCCTGTCTTCGCGAGGGGAACAAAGAGAAGGGATGGAGGGTTGAACGATCGGTAGGGCTGGTGCCGGTTTAATGGTTTTCTAAAAGCATCCGTCGATACTGATGATCGTTCTTCCTTTCTTCCTTCGTGCAGTACCCATTGGGGGATACTATCGCGATAGGTCGTGTCGCTTGGAACCGAAAATGGGGAAAAGATCCCTTCTTCCTCTCGAATCTCGACTTTACCGCTTCGTCGCGTTTCCGATTTGTCGAACATTGCGATGCATTGTTTCTCTACGATACACATCGGCTAATCCGATTCGGTTGGTTTGTTACGCGAGATGCAACAACAAAAGAAAGAAAGCATGGGAATCGGAAAGGGTACGGAAAGAGGAGAAAAGAAAAAAGGAAAATAAAAAAAATTGAACGGCACGCGGCATCGATATTTCTTCCCTTCGTAACGAAGCGTTGGCCGCCTAGGATAAATTCCACGTTCGTTCGTGGTTAAAATATCGGTCGAACCACCGCGAAACACATCGGTCCCGTTTTTCATTTCCCACGTTTTTCTCCCCGATTCGTCGTCCGTCGGCTTATCCGTGCGATTTAACGGAATTAATATCCGAGCGCGTGACCAGATCGTTAAGCCTGCTCCCCCTCCCCCTCTGTGTGTACCGACCTGTGTACACGAATAATCTACAGATTGCCTATACCGGCCGTGCCTGGCCACCGGAATGACCCGTTCAATCCGACGGGCGCAGCATGCCATCGCGGCAAACCAATCGTATCTCTTCAAAGCGACCTTATTTGTACGTCGTCGGGATTATATAAGCCGAATCCCGATTTCGGCTTACAAACGAGATTTTTTCTCCGCTTCGAGGATTCGTCTCGAAAATTCTGAAACGAATTATTATCGTTATCCAAATATCGTACGAGATCGAAGTTTCGAATCGAATCTTTCGAGGGAAAATAAGCATTAATTTATAATCGGATTCAAAATTATCCAATTCGACTCGCTTTGCCGAAAAGTTACGAAAAATCTCAGACTCTCGTATCTTCGTCCCTAGATTCGCACCCGAGTCTCGAAATCGAGATTCGAAATCGCGCGTTTCGGTATTCAGACTGTTCACTGGCTTACGTACGAGTGAACTGGAGTCTCCGGACACCTACTTCGATACTTAATATTAATTACCTCGGGGATCGAGTCGAAGCTGGTTCATTTACGCTCGCGAGTACGCGTGATCGCGCCGAGTCCGTGCTAACTGTATGTATATATATATATATATCGGTATTAAAGTTCTCCCAGTCCAGCGGTGTTCTGGGACGAGCCAGAACGGAAACGCACGCGCGTATATTTGCAGTTAGACGCGTCCCTGCGATAAATTTTCCCACTGATTCACCCGATCCAATAACAAACTGATTCGCTCGAAACGGGATGAGCGTCTTCGGAGGAAATATCGAAACGTCCGTTGCAGAAGATTCGGAGAAAAATTATTAATAATCTTTACACGATATTCGCCTAAATAATAGATCGATCGGAACGGAGAAACTCGAAACTCTTCCTCGATTAAAAATTCGTTTCCTACACGTTCGAGGAACTTTAAACACACAGCTTCCTATATCCTCTTTTTTTCAAAGAGATGACGTTACTCGATAATCGTCCAGGATCGTCCGTCGACGAGTTTATCCGATAACTCGGAAAATTACTCGACGCCCGTGAAACTCGGTTACGAGCCGAGCCATCATCATCCGAGCCTCCGAGTCTTCCTCCTCTTCTACCTCCTCTCTCTTCTTTTCTTTCTCTTCTTCTTTCCTTTTTTCTCCTCTCTTCTCTCTTTTTAACGCCGACAAAGTTTTCTCGCGCTTCGAAAAGTGGCGGGATATTAAAAGGGGAGAAAGAGTAGTGGTCCGTAACCGTGAGAGGCGCAATGTGGCGCAGCACCGTTTATGAGCCACTTTCGTCACCGTGAAGCGACACAAAGCGGCAGTTTGCCG
>NW_006263561.1:169253-172347 GCF_000469605.1 Apis dorsata | reverse complement strand
ATCCCGCACGTACGGAGCGAAATAAAAATGGTGGCGCGCGCGTGGCGGAGTTGTGGTGGGCCGTCTCTAAAAATGCGCGCCGGATTCCCGGACGGTGACCTCCGTACATGTAGGAGACAAACCGTAGGACACGCGGTTGGCCCGAATCACGGTCAGCTTCGTCGAGCTTCGTCGAGCTTCGTCACGTATGGCCGTATACCGTGCCCCATTTTCGCGACCACCCGCTTTTTGTCTACGTCCGCCCTGTATTCGCCGCCTTTCGCTTCTCTTCGGGGGAAAAGCGAAAAATCGGTCGCATGAAAATCGAATGTTTTCATTTCTCTCGCCTCTTGAATTCTATATCGAAGATATTACACAGTTTATTGTTTAGCTTTAGCGTTGTTTCTGTTCTCACCAATTTTTGATTATTATCGATCGACAAATAATTGGAATACGTGTATGATCGGTCAAAAAAATATGTTGATATCAAACGACGAAATTAGGTCGGTGAAGATTAGTAGAATGGGGTAGATAGGTTAAATATGTAGAAGAAACCAGTCATCGTCGAGTAGAATAAGATTATAGTCATATCCATATGAGTACAATGAGATAAAAGAGACAAATACAATAAGAATCGATAGTAGTAGAATGAAACAGCCTTTGTCAGACATGGAGAACGGAGTATAATCGTATCGAGTCAAGTAGAACAGGTCAATGATCATCACCAGTAATGTAATAGATACTTGTAAATTTTGATCCCTCAAAATCAATCGATCAAATTTTTTTTCTTCCTTCTTCTTGAATCTTCTTGTCAATCATAAACCGTTCAATAAATATTCGAAGTGTTCCTTATTAAAGGTTTCCTTATTTAAACTCGCGATGATCAAGTACAGATATGAGAGATGAAAAAAAGTGTCGCTAGATTAAAAATATTCTAGAAAACACAATGATTCGAGATATTCGTTCTTCTTTATAAGTCCCGATAATAAATAAAATTGTCCCTCACTCTGACAAATGAACCGATACCTTCGAAAGACTTTACGTGGAAAGGACACTTTTTTAATGCATTTCGTTGCGGTATAACGAGGAAGAAGCATCGCTAATTTTATCCAGCTTCTCAGAAATGCTTCTTCGTTAAGTGGCGTCGATAGACGAACTTTTGATCTTAATTGCGCCTCGAACCTCGACTCTCCCTTTCCCTTCTCGGCAGGGAAACGATCAATTTTTCTCGCAGAGATCCGCCCGCGGAACGAACTTTCACCCCTCCCTTTGTTCTCCCCGCCGCGGGTCATCGGCATTCGGGCAAAAAATAGAGGATGAAGCGCGCCTCCCGATTCATCCATGGTTTCGCCCCTTCGATCTCTCTGTTCCAACGTTTCATTAGAGGCGCTCCATTAAAGCGTTTCTGCCGATAGGGTCGAAATTTTGCCTACTTCGGTGTTTCTCTTTTCTTCGGGAACAAAAGAACGGTGGCAGGCAAAGGGGCGCGT
This sequence comes from Apis dorsata, assembly GCF_000469605.1. NCBI lineage: Eukaryota > Metazoa > Arthropoda > Insecta > Hymenoptera > Apidae > Apis > Apis dorsata. Next base: position 170,878 of record NW_006263561.1, on the reverse strand, counting down.
CATCTCGCCGCTCTACAGGAGACTTCTAAAACAGTAGGCGGTAAAATCTCTCGAAACTTAAGTAAAAAAAATCTTCCCAAATTTCAAACGCGTAAAGTAGGAAAGATTTTTCGTACTTGGTCGTAAGGAAACAGAATGAAAGAAATTTTAATTGGGCCTATCGCCTCGTATATTTTATATGAAAGTTACGTCAGCGAATCTACGGTTTTAGAAACGTCTTGTATCTCTTTCCAGGAGGAAGGATGGGGAATAGAAATAAAAAGTTGCGAAAATAAAAGAAAAGAAAAAAAAAAAGAAAAAAAGGAGATGAAAAAACACAAGTCGGAGTCACGTTGGCATCAGCGGATGGTATTCTCCAAGAGAAAGAGAGAGAGAGAAATTTAGAAGGAAAAGGAAGAGGAATTTGCGACTGGACTGTAGGTTGTAACGAGAGAGGAAATCTCTCGCGCGATGGAAAGGAGGGCAGAGGAGCGAAAAAAGGGGGGAGGTTGGAAAGGGTGAAAAAAGCGTAAGGGAATAGGATCAACAAACAGATTAATCTGTGTTACGTTCTGGACGCGGGCCGTGGCCGGGTCACGGTAGAAAAAGAGGGTGGAAACGAGCCTCGGTGGAAAAACGAGGAAAACCTGGTGTTGGACGTTGGCGAAATAGGAGTGGCCGCGCAGGGTGGAAGGGCGAGGGAATTTAATTCTCTAGAGCTCGTTTATCAAAACAGAAAACGCGGAATATTCTCGTCAACGGGGCGACGAGCTCTCTCTCTCTCTCTCTCTCTCTCTCTCTCTCTCTCTCTCTCTCGCTCTCTCTCTGTCGCGCGACCGGCTCGCGTCAACGTCCGGATATTTTGAAAATTCGTCATCGGCAGCCCGCCGCGAACGTCAAACAACGGGGTGACCTCGCGCGTCCGTGTTTCCTACAGAATGATTCGCAATGAATGGGGGAGGGGGATCGAGGGTAGTAGCGAATTCTATTCGGATACGCGAATTCGCCCTTCACCGATTTAATTAGTGCATGATTAAGCTATTTTCCTCGATTCAACCCTCACCTACGCTGTCCGATTCTGTAAATATCCTCCTATTCATCCATTCCATCCCGTTGAATCAATCAACGTGTGTTTACAGATTCGTTGGAATTTACAGTACGCGCCAAATGTTTTGATGATAGGATACGTGTTCGAGATAGATAGGTGTCCCGAGAATTTTTCCATTTTTTTTCTTTTTTTTTGCTTTGTCACTCGTTATTCGGAACAGGAGACAAGCGAAAGAACGGATGGATGAAAACGAATTTCGAAGAGAGACACGCAGAGCCGTAAATAACAATATCGTTGCACCATCGAACACCTAAGTAAGACACCTAAGTATTCCAAGTATTCGTTCGTTGAAGGAACGACTCGTTCGAATCGCGTAAATAGGACGCGTGAACGCAACGAGGCTTCCTCCGCAACTAGGAAGGAAACTAAATAGAAAGTAGTTCCTCCCCAGACGGGGAGAGCCGAGCTGTAAAAGCTGTAATAGAATCGTCGGTGCAAGTTGCGCCGAGGATAAAAAGGGAAGGGAGCACGGGGTATGTATAGGCTGTTTTCGCGCTAACCTAATTTAGCCCTCATCGAGGATACAAACCCGTTTAAG
>NW_006263561.1:168490-169202 GCF_000469605.1 Apis dorsata | reverse complement strand
GCCACCCCCTTGTGCCTCGCAGGGGGTGGTGACTCCATTTCCAGCCGCCTCTGCGACCGGCAGTGAATTATCGCGTATTACAAACCCGGCCATCTCTCCCCCACACGCGTCCTGTCCCTGTGCGACCCCTCCTTTTTTCCTCCCCCTTCCGGCCCACGCTTTCACGTATCGAGAGGAATCCTCATCCCTTCGCGCTTCCGCCGTTTTCATCACGCGATTTCGGTGTTTCGCCGATGGAATAGAATCCCAGACCTGCATCGTCCCATTGTCGAGAAGGTTAAACGGGCAACCAGAAGATAAGCGAACGTGAACGCGAACGTCTCGGGGGTGGGTCGAAATCGGGGCGAAGCGAAACGGGGTAAGGGGATCGATAGGGGAGGGGGTGGTAGTGGAGCAAACACGAGGCAACGAGGCAAACGAAGAGGAAGCGCGACACGAATTCTGCGTGCAACAAGTATTCGTATTATTCCGCGGTCGAGAGTGGATATTCCATCGGCCATGACTCGCTCTTTGCTGCGAGCTTCTCGAGCAAGGGTTAATCGAACGAGGCGGATACGGGGTTTCGCTCCTCCTCGATCCAAGCGAAGAGGAAAGAGACAGAGAGAGACTGTAAAACGATAAGCGATAACGATAACGATAGCGGAGGGGAGAGGAAAGAACGGGATCGAGGATCATCAGAGGCGTTTAAGGAAGAGAAACGTGGCGCGGAGAA
>NW_006263561.1:164127-168277 GCF_000469605.1 Apis dorsata | reverse complement strand
CCGTTTCTCTTTCCTCCCTCCTCCCTCTCTCCTCGCTTCTTTCTCTCGAGCGGTTACAAAGGTTACAAAGGTTTCCGCGATCCTCGTTAACGACGAGATCCCACGCGCGTGTTTTTGCCCCGAGCCCTTTTTCCGCATGGCGACGCCGCATGGCGGCCCTCGAAACGCGGAAACGTCGTTACTAACGGGACCCGTGCATCCGGACCTGAGACGCGCGTCCTCCGCGGATATTTTCTTCTCCACGCGCCTTTTTCTCCCTTTTTTCTCTCGATTCGTAACGCTTTTGTAACGCGGCTGTTTTCCGGGATTCGTCCTAGAGCTGTAACGGCCAGGACCTATCCTCCTCCTCCTCCTCCTCCTCCTCCCTCTGGCAACCAAGGAACGCAATTAAAACCGTGCTCGAGCCTCGTTAACCGCGAAAAGGAGCGCGGAGGGAAGCATCGGGACGGGGGCGAGAGAGAATTGTGAAATAACAATCGTCGTCCCCTTGATCTCTCTCTTTCTTGCTCTCGTGTTTCAACGCTTAACGCGCGCGTCTACGTCGCGACGGAGAACGCGTGGAAACGTTTGTTGTAACAAGGCGCGGGTAAAGAGAGAGGGAGAGAAAGAGAGAGGGAGAGGGGAGAAACGGAAATTCGCGAGGGAACGAAAATCCTGTGTTCAATTGTAATCAAGAGGAAACGCAGCCTGGCGTGATTACTCGAGGAACATGCCCTACCCCTTTCGGGGATTCTCTCGCGCGATATCAAAATACGCGTTCCAAAAGTGGATATTGCCGGCGAGGATAGGGTTGAACAGATCGCGCCAGAGAACCAGGTCACGTGCATTAAGAGCGGAATTTCCCTGGATGCGTTTTATGGGGAGGGGAAAATCGGTCGCGAGGCAACTGACATTTCGCTTTTCTTCCGCCTAAGAACGGATGATACGAGTCCGACATCCGCGGACGAAAACGTGGGAATAACTCTTGGGAGTACGTCGTCGCGCTCATTCAAGATTCATGATTAAACTTTGGACGTATAGCGCGTCTTCACTTTTTCGATTAAATCGCGTGCCCCGTCCTCGCGAACTTGATCATTCGAAAAAGTTCCAACGACGATGGATCGTACCTAAGTTTTTTAAAAACGACTCGAATTTTCTCGAATTTCGCCATATTCGGCGACAATTTTTGGATGCTGTGACTTTAGGATACCTTTTCACAGAGATACCTTTCGATTAGGAAAATTACGCGTGAAAGGATTTCTGGATGATATTAAATTACGATTTTACGATTATCGCATCCGGAATAAAACGTGAAATTAATTTCTTGGATATATCGCGTTTCGAGAAAATGAATTCTTTCGTTGTTTAATTCACTAACTATCTATGCGTATATCATAGCACGCGAATTAATCTTTCTACACCGATTCTACATACGATTCCTTTGAAGTTTGCCAACGATAAATCTATCGACGATATATCAAATAAAATCACGCGTTTTTCCTATCTATTCGTATTCCATCTTTCGTAATTATGAACTTTAATATACGAGCGATGGGATTACGTAAGAACGTTCGTTCCAATCATATAAATATAGGAACGAATGTTGTCGATCCACTTATCCGAACGAACAAAAACTCTATTTATTCAAAAACTTCAAAGTGGTGGAAAGAATGATCGGTATAGAAGCTCGTATCACGCGAGCCTGCTACTCGATTATACGGATTGTTTCTGCCTCCGCGTCAAATTTCCTATAAATGGATTTTTACTGTACCGCGTATCGATCGGAGGTGTCCAAACACTTATGAACGGTAGTGTACATCATCCGACTGAATAGGAAACGAGCCGATAACGAGGGTGAAACGCGAAAATTTCCATTCACGGGGGTAAAAAAAAAAAAAAAAAAAACACCGCGATGATTACTCTTTATGACTTGTTTAAGTCGATTTATCGTTTAACGGGATCGATCGATAAAGAGTTAACGGAAGAGGGATGAAAATTGCTGAGATCGAACCACGCCAGTTTTCAATGATCGTTCTAATAGCTTTCATTATCGAACGTCACTTCGGCCGTCGAATTCCTTCGAGATTGATGCGTCCAACTATTTCGAAGCCGTGGAATGAAAAAAAAAAGAAAACAAGAAAAAAAGAAAAAAAAGAAGGAAAAGAGAGAAATGGAAAAAAAAAACAGCCGCGATGAAGGGGAAGAGTTGATTAAATCGTGGAGCGAACTATACGAAAATTTTCTGGGGGGATAGGAAAAATTCGACTGATCCGATGACGTTTTTACATCGGAAATGCCAAAGATTAAATCGATTTGAAACTGTGGATTTCGCGTCGCGTACAGAAATCGCCGAGAATACACTCTTTCTCTATTTCCCCTCTCTCATCCCCATTTATTTCCTTTGGTTCTATCCCCATTTTTCGCGCTGGAAAAAAAAATTTTTTTTTTCCCCACCCGCCAAAAAACCAAGCTAAAAACGGTCCCGCGTTAATTAGATTTCCACGGACGCTCCTCGAAAAGTGCTGAAACGTTTCCTACGAAATTTTGATACCCAGCCCTCCAACCCTTCTCCGTAATTTAATACCCGATCCACGTCGCTCGTATATTACGGTGGAGCGCGTACAATTTTACGCGTAATCCGAATTGGAACAGAAAGAGTGTACGTAAAACTTTTGGTTTTCGCGGATCTTGCTGCGAAAAACACGTTGGCTTTTAGCGGAACGATAATATAATATAAGTTTTTTCGCGGGGTGGAGCGAGATGACCGCGATTACTTTTAACGATACCTGGTTGAGGGAAGGGTGGGAATATTTATTTCGAACGTGGCGTTCGTCGACTGCCATTCAAAAAACCGTGATTCGCGGGCACAATGGGTTTCGTCATTGGTGGTAATAAATTTTCTCTCTCTCTTTCTCTCTCTTCCTCCCACGAACGCGCGGCGAAATCGACGATCTGTCGGATCGAGTGTTTTATTCGATATATTTTTATTCATAAAACATGGAAACATTGTTTGAATGAAAATTGCAACAGATACCGAAGAGCGTATCGGTATTGCGCCATGTGCGAAAACAATTTTGTCGCGGAGTATGAAAATATTTTGCTTCTCGAGAGTGGGTGGTCGATTGAAACGGACTAAACGTTTTACGATAAAATCGCCGCGCGGGAAAAAAAAAGGAGAGAAAAGAAAGGAAGAGATGGAAGGAAAAAGGGGAAAAAGGGGGTGTCGACGGATATTATTCGTATCGCGCGGTGAGAAAAGATTAATCTACAAACGCGTTGGAAATTCGCGGGAAAATCATTACCTGTACTTTTCAATGTCCGTGGCAAACTTTCCCCTTTCCGAGAACCGTCCAAATAAAATTCGTTCGACCGAGCGTATGTGTCCAGTCGTGGTAAAAAGAAGTAACCTATTTTCTTTGAAAAATAAATAATATCGAGGGTATCGAGGCACGGTTCACTCGTGCACACGAATCGTTGAATCGTGCAGTGAGAAATGAAAAAGCGGAAAATTCAGCACCGTATCGACATAATTGGAGGAAAACGCGACGCGGGTTGTGTGTCGACCAAATATTAAGACGGATGGCCTTTCGTAAAATCGTGATCGAATAAAGCGTGGTGAAAAGCGGAGAGTTTCTCCTGGTTTCGCTCGAGGAGGTAGAGAAAGGGAATGTAGAAAGTTTCGTCTCGACGAAATTCGAAAACGCACCCCCTACTTTCCGTGTCTCCGATACGGTCGATCCGCGCACACCAATTACGATCTCCCATCCCTCCACTGCCCTCTATAGCGTCGATGAAATTTGCTTTACGCACGAGCGATACTCGAAAACGCGAAAAACGGTTCGCGAGTCGGGGATAAAAACAACATAGATTTCCCGTGGCTCCTTGAAACCGTAATTTTTCGCTGGAGTGGCGCTCGTTCCGCTCGAGCTCGTGTTTGCCCTGCGAAACCAATGCGAGTAAGAGGGAGGGAAAGAGAGAGAGGAGGCAACAAGAGGAAATTTTATTCCTCGATACACGAACCGCAGGGAAGGGGGGAGTGGGTGGGAAAAGGGCGATTGCGAGAGGCGATTGCACGATCGGGCGGCAACGTTAATTCGCGCAACAATTTAATTACCGATCCGTTGGATTTAAAAGTGGAGGCCAAGCTTCGCCCTTTGAACGTTTCCGCGCG